>NW_025396094.1:0-2920 GCF_016433145.1 Gracilinanus agilis | reverse complement strand
ATCTATCTATCTATCTATCTATCTATCTATCTGTCTGTGTTTGTCTATCAGTCTGTCAGTCTGTGTCTATCTGCCTATATTTGCATTCCAAATTAGAAAGGTTCACCTTGGGAAATAGTGGATTCTATCTTAATAGAGACTGGATGACCACTTGGGAGGAATGGTGGCCTCTGAAATACTTTCCAACTCATAAATTCATTCATTTATCCATTCAACAAGAATTTATTATATGCCAAGCACTGTGCTTGGGTGACAAAGATAAAAATGGCACAGTCCCTGCCCTCCATGAGCATATGCTCACTAGGGGAATCAGTTAACAGCGAAGGGTTTCCTTGTGTCTTTATGTGCTTCAGCTTACAGGACTAGAAGAATATGAATTCTGCTCATTATTCATCAGCATCACACGCCTTGTGTGACCAGAGGCATACCTGTACCAGGTAGAAAGGAGATGGGATAAGCCAGCATGGAGCCAGCCAGCAGGAGAATCGGTGGTGTATTAATACAGCAAGGGAATGTTGTGTTTCTATGGTAACTGATGACCCCAGCTAATCCTCCTCCCCCACAGGGAGGTATATAATGTCCTGCCTCCCACCAAGCCTCCTCTGCTGCTCAAACAAACATTTTGTTGCTGCATTAAATTGTCCCAAGGATCCAGGTTTATGTAACCGGCGACACCTACTTCTGCAGAGTGCAAATCTCCAAGTTACCTATGAAGAAACATTTCGATTTGGCTTTGGTAAATGCTGTCATTTCAAAGGAGGATATATTTAGAAAGAGCACATGGGAAGAAAAGATGTTTTTCATGGTACATTCATTATGCATAAAAAATTACATGCCTTGGAGTCTTAAATAAGGAATCTATATTCATGGTCCAGGGAACAGCTTGGAGCAGTAGCCTAGGCTTTTCCTGTTGGGGAGCCTGGGATGGGGGCATTGGGAGAAGGTAAGCTCCTTGAGGGCAGAGTTTGTATTTTTGCCTTTCCCTGCATCCCTACTGCTTAGTACAGTGCTTGATATATAGTAAATGCTTGTTGACTGACTAATTGGCAATGCAACAGAGATTTCTAGTTACTCTTATCAACTCGACATTTCCCTATCCATCTGGATCTCTAGAAGGGGGTTTGTGAGAAGAGAACAGATGGAATAGGGGAAAGACGGATTTCTTGGGGGTCAGTTGACCTGAGGTCGAACCCCTGCTTCTACTAGTTGTTAGTTCTGTGGTTTGGGCAAACCACTTATTTTCTCTGAGCCTCAATTGCCTCATCTATAAAACGGAAGGACTCCTTATAGCTCTAAATCAGTGGTTCCCAAACTCTTTTGGTCTACCGCCCCCTTTCCAGAAAAAATATTACTTAGCCCCCTGGAAATTAATCTTTAAAAAATTTTTTTAATAGCAATTAATAGGAAAGATAAATGTACCTGTGGCCATCACCATTCCTCTGGATTGCTGCAGCACCCACTAGGGGGCAGTGGTGCCCACTTTGGGAATCAGTTCTCTAAATCTATCACTCTCTGACTTTGGGCAAGTCATTCCCTCTCTAGGACTCAGCTTCTTCATGACGATTCCAGCTCTAAACTGATGAGCCTATAATAATAATGGCTGATATTTTATTTAAATTTAAGGATGCAAATTTTAAATATTTATTTAAACTTTAAGGATGCAAATCATTTTGCATGTGTTAACTCATTTGACTTATGATTTGGAGTTAGAGAAGCCAAGTTCAAATCTTGATTTTTATGACTAAATGAAATGAGGAAGATCAAGCGGTACACATTAGATAGAGTGATGGGGCTGGATCCAGGAAGTCTTGGCTTCAAATGCTGCTGTCAATGTCTATTAGCTGTGTGACGTTAGGAAAAAAAATCACTTAAATCTTTCAGCCTCCATTTTCCCATCTGTAAAATGAGAATAATAGCATCACTCTCTTATGCTGTTGTATTGTTCCAATGGGACAAAATAAGTTGAGTACTATACAATGGCACTAAGGGCATAATTTGTCCCTTTTCCTTTTCTCACATAGTTTGATATCTTCGAGGTCTCTAATTTCCCAGAACTCTGTTTCACATAGTTAGGAAATATTGAGAGTTTAGCATGGTAACATCTATAAAAATGTTATTCTTAAATTTTTGTAGCTTAATATTCTGAGAGATTATGGGTGACAGGTTTATTTGTAATGGTGTTCCAGTTCTAGTCCAGTTTATTCGTGATTTCTGATATCTTGGGGTCTATATTTACAGTATGAGAATTTGTTTTATAGGTTTACCTATATGTGAACCTGCTGTCCTATATGTCCTATATGTGAACCTACATGTTACCTGTTTCTGACATGTATTAGCTGTGTGATCCTGGGCAAGCCACTTAACTTATAAGGGCTCTAGGCAATGCTCCAAGACTCTAAGTTTCTGAATTGTTGATTAGAGGGAGATTCTTTACTATGAATTTCCTACTCAGATGAAATTCCAGTTTTGCACCAAGGAGTGAATATTTTCATTATTATATAGTCTAGTATAAGCAATTTGAGTCAATGATAGGAGGTGGATAAGAAAGAAATCAGAAAAGGAGAGAAGACTAAGAAATAACAAGTTTCAGGATGGTGATAATGAATCTTTAGGAATCTCCCTGAGAGAAGAGATTATATACTATAAAAATCACATACAAATAAATTCCTTTGCACTGGCTATCTCCTAAGAAGGCTCTCCCTCCTCATTTCTGTCTAATAGAATCTAATAGAATAGCATCCTTTTAGCTCCATCATTACCTCTGCAGGAATCTTTTTTCTGCCCCATACCCAAGACTGATATTGTTCAGCCCCCTCATCCCAAGGTTACCTTGTATCTGCTTTCTTTCTTTGTTTCCTTGTTTCTCTCCCTCCCTCCCTCTCTCTCTCTCTCTCTCTCTCTCTCTCTCTCTCTCTCTCTC
>NW_025396093.1:0-5399 GCF_016433145.1 Gracilinanus agilis | reverse complement strand
GTGTGTGTGTGTGTGTGTGTGTGTGTGTGTGTGTGTGTGTGTGTGTACAGCTAGGTAGCTCAGTGGATAGAGAGCTAGACCAGGAGACAGGAGGTACTGAGTTCATATCTGTCCTTAGACACTTCCTATATGTCATTTCACCCCAATTGCCTGGCTAACCCTTACCACTCTTCTCTGTTGGAATTGATACTTAGTATTGATTTTGAGTATTCCTGGTTTTAAAAAAAGGGAGCATAATAGGCATTCCCCAACAGATAAATTTGGCCAAAGGATGAATATGCATCCTTTGCATCCAAAACAAATATAAATAAGCAATTTTCTATGGAAGAAACTTAAGCTATGAATAGCCATGTGGAAAAAAATGCTCCAAAATGACTTATAATTAGAAAAAAAGCTATTCTGAGATTCTACTTTACATTCATCAGATTGGCAAAGTTGACCAAAAAAATAAAATAAAATAAAAAAAGGAAAATGACATGATGGAGAGGCTGTGGGAAAATAGGCACATTAATACACTACTATTTGATCCATGAACTATTCTAGCCAATCTGGAAAAAAATAATTTGAAGCTATGCCCAAAAAGTTCTTAAACTGTGCAGATCATTTGAATCAGTAATGTCAATTCTAGGCTAAAAAGATCAAATAAAGAAGACAAGGACCCATATGTACCCAATTATAGCAGCTCTTTTTATGGCCAGCAAAAAATTGGAAAATGAACCATTGACTGGGGAATGGCTAAGCAAATGATGGCCTATGTTGTTGTAGGAAATAAAAAGAACCATTTCAGGGAAACTTGAGAAGCTTTCTATTAATCAATGCAGAGTGAAGTGAACAGAATTAAGAAAACAATTTATACAATTATAACAACAACAAATATATATTTGTATTATATTGTATATTATTTGTATTACATATTGTATTTTATATTATATATTATTATATATTGTATATTTGTGTATATATGTGTATATATACACATATATATACCTTACTTTCTGTCCAAGTATCAGTTCTAAGACTAAGCAAATGGGGTTGTGACTTGCCCAGTCACATAGCTGAGAAGTATCTGAGGCCAGATTTGAACCCAGAATCTCCTGACTTCAGGCCTGGTCCTCTATCCACTGTGCTACTTAGCTTCTCTGATGAATATCTTTGAAAGACTTTTAAGAACTCAGAGCAGAATAAGGATATAGTTCTTCTGCCAGACCAAGATTTCTTCCTCCACAGTTTTATAACAGCTGATCCTTATATATTATTCCCAATATTGAGAAATAATTTAAAAATAAATATTCTTATTAACTTCCAAAACAAAAAAACCTTTAGATCAACACTCTGGCTGACCATGAACCTAGAGAACCTAGAATGGTGAAAGATGGTGGCCGCTGTTTGCCAGAGAGATGCCAGACCCGGGGAGTAGAAGGCATCCGAGATACCTTTGAGACAGATATCCATTTTAAGGAAAGTGACCAGGCCAGCTATATCTTCATTCCTCTCTAGACCAGGGTCTACTCTGAGTCTCTGGACTCTTACATTCTCTCCTCCATGAATACCTTCTTCTTCCCCAACCCCTTCCCTACTTTGGCAGCTTTCTTACTTATGAAAAGCTTCCTACTTTTTGAACATGAACAATGTGAGAATTTGTTTTGCTTGATGGTACATATTTGTTATGATGTTTTATTTTTTTTCTCCTCCTCCCACTTTTTCCAATGAGCAGAGAAAGAAAATAGATTTTCAATAACTAGAAACATTGTTAGATTTAAAAATGGAAAGATGATATTATTCTTCTTCTAACTTTTGGCAAGTAGGTCTGGAATCAGAAAGACTCATCTTGAATTTAAATTTGGCTTCAGACATTTACTAGCTGTGTGACCCTGGGCAGGTCACTTAATCCTGTTGGCCTCAGTCTGTAAAATGAGCTGGAGAAAGAAATGGCAAACCATTCCAGTATTTCTACCAAGAAAAGTCCAAATGGAGTCGCAAAGTGTCAGACATCACAGAAACAACTGAACAACAAATGCTTCTAACATTCTATGAATCTGGGATTCCATAAATTCTTCTTTTTATTACTATTTCTAGAAGTTCTTAGCACTAGAAGGTCATTCAGTCCCAACTTCTTGTCCTCTGAAATGAAAGGATGACCTCTGAGATCCCTTCCTACTTTATGATATAACGAGATCACTTTTGGGTCCTCCATGGAATCATTAGGGATCTTGGAAGAGAAATGAGGCTATCACTATATAGTGTAATGAGTGCTGGTTTTTGAGTAGATCTGGGTTAAAATTCTGACTTTGTCACTTGCTACTACCTATGTGACCTTAGGCAAATCACTTGCCTTCTGTGGGATTCTATTGAATTAGGGGGGTTGAACTAAATGGCTTTTGAAGTCTCTCCTTAATTGATGCTATTTTTTAAATTACAAAATTAGAGTCTAGGTGAAGGAATTAGTAGAACCTTTCTAGCACTTGCTATGAGGGTCTCTTTTAGGACTAAAATCATCTGAAAGCAAAGATTCTTTTTATGTTGGGGTCAGGGCAGCAAGGCAGAAAAATCCTCTTGAGAGCAATATTAGTTAGAAAATATTTGATGAACACACCAAGGGGAGAACTTAGAGATCGCCTCGTCTAGGAGTTCTTAAGCTGGGTTTCATCAAGTCCCAAGAAGTCTGTGAACTTGGAAGGAAAAAAAAATCCATCTTTCCTTTGTCTAACTTTTGGTTTCACATGTTTTAGTTTCTATATTTAAAAGCATTGTTTAAAGAAAAGTCCATAGACATCCTCAGACTGTCACAGGGATCCACAATGCAAAAAAGAAAATAAATAAAATAAAAAGTTAAAGATTCCTTGTTTAGTCCAACTGTCATTTTAAGGATAAAGAAAATGAAGCCCAAAAGGGTTTTGCTCTGTATCAAAAAGCGAATGAGTGATTTGAGCCTTGAACCCCCTTGAATCCAGCTCTTTCCATAGAGGAGATTTCAGCTTAGGGATAGAAGCAAAACTGTCTAGCTTCCAAAGGAGAGAGAGCATGCTTATCTCCCTGACAGTTTCCCTGGGGAGAGGCCTCACAACTCATTTCCAGCACAATTTAGGGCACTAGGGACCCTCTCTCCCGCTCAGATCTTCTCCAAAAGGAGAAAGATCAAAGCCAGCAATTCTAAATTAAGAGAGAGGAATTTGGGTTGCCCAGATCATTCGGTCATGAGGTTAGCCAAGTGATAACACCCCTGGGAGATATCTCAGCCACTTGAAACCTTTTCTCCTTTCAAAAAGCACCCCTTGATTCCAGGTCACTTTTGGCATTCTGAGATCCTGCCTAGATTAGAAGCCTTCTCCACCCCTAGGTTAGAGATCTCAAAGGGGAAGCCCCCCCAGGGTTTCTTTCTGAGAACTTAAAAGAAGTATGTGACTCTGGACCCACTTTGTCAAGCACATACAAGAGAGTATTTCGGGATGCTACTTCTTCATCCCCTTTTGATGGTCCACTATCAGCCTCCAACTCCCAATTCTTCACATCTTTTTTTTAAACCCCAACCTTCCATCTTAGAATCAACATGTGTACTGATTCCAAGGCAGAAGAGCAGTAAGGGAAATGGCGGTTAAGTGACTTGTCTAAGGTTACCCAGCTAGGAAGTGTCCAAGGGCACATTTGAACCCAGAACCCCACATGTCTTAGATATGGGGAGAGTCTCTGAGCCCTAGTCTGCGCTCAGGAGAACAATGAAGGCAGAAATGATTTTCTTCTTGATAATACATGTATAACCCAGTGGAATTGCTCATCAACTCTGGTAGGGAGCAGAGAAGAGGGAAGGAAATACAACACAAATCATGTCATTTTGGAAAATTCACGTGTAAATTTGTTATTGGAAAAAATGAAGATAAAATAAAACAAGAAATGATTCTTTTCAATGCCTTCCCTTTCAGTAGTCATTTTCTAGCTTGGTGGTGACTCCTTCCTTCAGGTCCCCCCAGGAGCTCTTTTCTTACCCCAAATGTTCTCAAAAAGGGAAGATAACAATTCCTGAAAAAGCCTAGAACGTGTCCTGTCTCTATGACATTTCAACAGAGCATACAGCCTTAATACAAAGGAAAAGAAATAAAAATGGTAGAATTATAGGCACCAATTTGTAGAAATTAGGCTGTGAGAGCTAGAAAGAACCTTAGAGCTCAGACTATAAAAGCTAGAGATTGGGGCAACTAAGTAGCTCAGTGTCAGGCCTGGAGTCAAGAGGACCTGGGTTCAAATGTGGCCTCAGAGGCTTCCTAGTTATGTGACCCTGGGTAAGTCATTTAATGCCATTTGCTTAGCCCTAGCCTTTCTGTCTTAGCAACAACTCTAAGACAGAAGACAAAAAAAAAAAAAAACCCAATAAAAGAGCTAGAGGTCACTATAATTAAAAATATGTTGTGGACACAGAAAAGAGAAACATTACTTGTAAAGAGAGAATTGAGGCCTCAATTTCTTCTCTAAAATGAAGGGATTAGTTCGTTGGCTACGGGAGTGGGGAAGGCGGAGGGGAGGGAAAAAACATAAATCATTTAACTATGGAAAAATATTCTAAATTAATCAATTAAATAAATAAATAAATGTTAAAAAAAGTTGAGAAACATAAAACAAAAAATAAAATGAAGGGATTAGAACCTTTCCAGCCAAACATTTCCCATTTGCCCTGAGAATTATTCAAGAACTCAGAGCATAGCATGTCAGAGCTAGAAAACCTTAGAATAGAGAATGTTGGAGCTAGATGGGGCCTTGGAGTAGATAGATTGTCAATGCTGGAAGGGATATAGGATCTATAATATATAATATAGATCCAGAGTCAGAAGACTATCTAGTTCTGACTTTTCATGTTAAAGATGAGGAAGCCGAGGCCCAGGGTCATAGCCAGCAAGCATGAACAGCAAGAGTTGACCCCAGGTCCCCTGACTCCAGGGAGAGTGTTTTTTCCACTATAATAGGCTTCTTTCAAAGGACTCAGAACATAGAATGTTAGAAGTGAGAGGGACATAAAAATGTAGAATTTAAGAATAGCTGGTAGGGGTCTTGGAGCATAAAATGTCAGAGCTGAAAGGAGCTGTAGAATAGTCAGTTGATAAACATTTATTAAGTGATTATTGTGTACTAGGCACTGTGTTAAGTGCTGAAGAATAAAGAACATCAGATCCGGGAGGGCCTTTAGAACATAAAATATCTAAGCTGAAAAGACTCGAACTGAGAATGTCAGAGCTGGGAAGACCCTTAAAATAGAAAATGTGAGAGCTGGGAAGGTCCTTAGAATACAGAATTGGAGAGCTGGGAGAGATCTTAGAATATACAATGTCAGAACTGGAATGGGTCTTAGAATAGAAAATAGAGCTGGAGGAACCTTAGGACCTAGAATGTGAGGATTGAGAGGATCCTTAGAA
>NW_025396092.1:0-1409 GCF_016433145.1 Gracilinanus agilis | reverse complement strand
TATGAGATCTCTTTGAAGTTCACCCCAGAGATAGCATTTCAAAAACCTTCTCTGGCACTGTGGAACCATGCTTGCTTTTGTTGGCTTTCTTTTCCCTAGAGTTATTGAACTCCTCTCTCTTGTCAGTTCTGTCACTCCAGTATTTGTTTTGAGGTTACATTTTAAGCTTGTTTGGAGAGGATTCTCAGAGCAGTTTCAGTTCTCTGTGCTACTTGCTCCATTACCTTGGCTCTGCCCTTATTGCAACATTTCTTATTCTTCCGTGTTGATTCAATTTCTGATGTCACTCCAAGGGCAATCTGGTGTAACTGATGGAGAGCTGATTGCAAAGGTAGAAAGACCTGGGTTCAAGTCCTGCCTCTGATATATATGCTTTGGTAATACTCTGGAAGTCACTCAACCTCTCAATGCTCTAGGAAACTTTAAGAAAATAAATTTGAGATAAGTTGTTGACCATAATTGGGAGAGGTAGTTCCTGATGCAAGAGTTTCCCTTACCAGTGAAGTCACAGGGCCATTCCTACCCCTTTGCCCTATAACAACCTTCTTTTATGTTGGTTAAAATGTCAAAAAATTAGAATCCTATTGATTTTAAGATTTTCTAGCAAGTCTGAATCTTCTATGTCATTCTGTGGATCTGTATTGATATGGGAGATAAACAATTAGGCAGAGGGGGAAAATGTTAAACTTATAATTAAGGGATATAGGTAGCCCTCTTCTATGGGTATTAGTCTTTGGGTGGCCCATGGGGAACCTTGAAGAATCATGTATTGCTGTTTCATGTGTGAAATAAAGTCGAAAACATGATCTCTGAATACTTTGATAGGATTTGGAATTGGATTCGTTATGAACAGATGTTCCTCTGATAACAGACCCATAAGGTAATGAAAGAGTGAAAGATGAGAATTACTTTTTTTACACTCACAAGTATTAAAAACCTCTTTTATGCACATTATAAACCAGAGCTATAGAGGACATTCAGTCAGCCAAAGACACCAACTGTATCCAAAACAAGACCAAGTATGGCAAAGAAACTAGATAGAAAATAATATTTTTTTCTCTGTGGATTACAATTCTCATCATGTAGTAGGATACTGTAAGTGTTTATTTCAGATATTCCTCTGGTTTTCATAGGTCTCAGATGATCTCTGACTTAATGATGTTCTTGGTGGTTGTAGGTAACTGTATAAGAATAATATGTTAGTTATTTTCTATATCAGTGATCTCAAGAAGGGTGTAAGACCCTGCAGAAACTCACCCATTTGACTGGAAATCTCCCCTTCTGGGCAAGGGAAACAATCAAAGCAGCAGGCGGCCTCCCCCTCCAAAGGGTTCTTCCTGAATCCAGGACAGCAACTCTCACTGCATACTCCACTGGGAACCTAAGACAGCAATAGAATGGAATACCAA
>NW_025396091.1:0-1409 GCF_016433145.1 Gracilinanus agilis | reverse complement strand
TATGAGATCTCTTTGAAGTTCACCCCAGAGATAGCATTTCAAAAACCCTCTCTGGCACTGTGGAACCATGCTTGCTTTTGTTGGCTTTCTTTTCCCTAGAGTTATTGAACTCCTCTCTCTTGTCAGTTCTGTCACTCCAGTATTTGTTTTGAGGTTACATTTTAAGCTTGTTTGGAGAGGATTCTCAGAGCAGTTTCAGTTCTCTGTGCTACTTGCTCCATTATCTTGGCTCTGCCCTTATTGCAACATTTCTTATTCTTCCGTGTTGATTCAATTTCTGATGTCACTCCAAGGGCAATCTGGTGTAACTGATGGAGAGCTGATTGCAAAGGTAGAAAGACCTGGGTTCAAGTCCTGCCTCTGATACATATGCTTTGGTAATCCTCTGGAAGTCACTCAACCTCTCAATGCTCTAGGAAACTTTAAGAAAATAAATTTGAGATAAGTTGTTGACCATAATTGGGAGAGGTAGTTCCTGATGCAAGAGTTTCCCTTACCAGTGAAGTCACAGGGCCATTCCTAGCCCTTTGCCCTATAACAACCTTCTTTTATGTTGGTTAAAATGTCCAAAAATTAGAATCCTATTGATTTTAAGATTTTCTAGCAAGTCTGAATCTTCTATGTCATTCTGTGGATCTGTATTGATATGGGAGATAAACAATTAGGCAGAGGGGGAAAATGTTAAACTTATAATTAAGGGATATAGGTAGCCCTCTTCTATGGGTATTAGTCTTTGGGTGGCCCATGGGGAACCTTGAAGAATCATGTATTGCTGTTTCATGTGTGAAATAAAGTCGAAAACATGATCTCTGAATACTTTGATAGGATTTGGAATTGGATTCGTTATGAACAGATGTTCCTCTGATAACAGACCCATAAGGTAATGAAAGAGTGAAAGATGAGAATTACTTTTTTTACACTCACAAGTATTAAAAACCTCTTTTATGCACATTATAAACCAGAGCTATAGAGGACATTCAGTCAGCCAAAGACACCAACTGTATCCAAAACAAGACCAAGTATGGCAAAGAAACTAGATAGAAAATAATATTTTTTTCTCTGTGGATTACAATTCTCATCATGTAGTAGGATACTGTAAGTGTTTATTTCAGATATTCCTCTGGTTTTCATAGGTCTCAGATGATCTCTGACTTAATGATGTTCTTGGTGGTTGTAGGTAACTGTATAAGAATAATATGTTAGTTATTTTCTATATCAGTGATCTCAAGAAGGGTGTAAGACCCTGCAGAAACTCACCCATTTGACTGGAAATCTCCCCTTCTGGGCAAGGGAAACAATCAAAGCAGCAGGCGGCCTCCCCCTCCAAAGGGTTCTTCCTGAATCCAGGACAGCAACTCTCACTGCATACTCCACTGGGAACCTAAGACAGCAATAGAATGGAATACCAA
>NW_025396090.1:0-10135 GCF_016433145.1 Gracilinanus agilis | reverse complement strand
AGGGTCCTTAGAACAGAGAATGTCAGAGCTGGGAGGATCCTTAGAACTTTTTTTCACTCTCACACCCAGCCAACAAGAGATAAAATGGATTTAAGTAAGACTTTTAATTAACCCCATTTTAAAGATGGGAAATATGAAATTCAAAATGACTCTGACTTGACCCAGGACTCAATCCAATAAGTCATATGACTCAGACCTAGAGTCAGATCTTCATGTTCATTCCTCTTGGACTTTTTTTTTTTTTCCAAAGACCAGAATTTTACTCTTTGTAAAGACCAGAGCTCAGTGATGGAGGACACACAGGGGAGTGGGGATGGGTGAGGAACTAAACCATACCAACCCCTCCCCCAAAGCCCCTCCCAAATCTGTCCAACTTAGCATTTCCTGGGAGGCAATTTCCTTGCTAGTCAATGAGGGCTGGACTCTGGCTCCAGATTTGCAATGGCCCATTTCTCAGGTCCTTGCCCAGTTCTGGGATCACAATGGGGCTCATTCCTCTCTCACAGCTGTAGGACTAGGTGTCTGCCTGCTTTCAAGTCAGCTCCTTTATAGGGTCACAAAAGCAAAGCACTGGCCACCAGACCCAGCGAGGCCCACTCCCAGAAGTGACCTGGTGAATGGTTGACTGGTCATTATGTGCCTGAGGGTCGTAATTTTTCCCTCCATGCCAGTACTGAGGAGGAAGTTTGCAGGATGTTATCAATATCCTGTTTCTATGACCTGCTGTGTAAAAATGTCTCCTGGTCACCCCACCCAAGCTTCAACCTTTTGGCTCCTGTCTCCCAGCCATGTATTACAAGATTAATGTGTTTTCCAACAGGATTGCTGACAGACGTGCATTGCTAATTGCTGCAGTTTACGTTATGTCTTGTGTATTTTTCTCCCACTTAAATCCATCTTTTGGCAGAGATATGAAATTCGGGTCTGACTAATTATGATCATGAAAGCAGTTTGGGTTTCTGTAGCTCTTGTAAGATTTAAAAGTGCTTTCTTTACAGTAATAACCCCGAGAGGGAGGTGGTGAGGGGGTGTTACTAACCTTCATTTTACAGATGAGGAAACTGAGGCTGATGAACAGAAAAGGTAATAGAAGCTACAGAGACCCATGCTTTCCTTGCCACTTAAGTAAAGATATCAAGAAAGTGCTGATGAAGGAGTGAATAGAAGTGTGATGCCTAGTGTCTTAATGAAGACATTTCTTAATACAATAAAATATGAAAACTATCATAGTGGAATTGTTGTTTGTCCTTCATTTGTTTTTTAAACCCTTACCTTCCGTCTTGGAGTCAATACTGTGTTTTGGCTCCAAGGCAGAAGAGTGGTAAGGGTAGACAATGGGGGGGTCAAGTGACTTGCCCAGGGTCACACAGTTGGGAAGTGTCTGAGGCTACATTTGAACCCAGGACCTCCCGTCTCTAGGTCTGGCGCTCAATCCACTGAACTACCCAGCTGTCCCTGTCCTTCATTTTTGAAGAGGACCAATGATATCGTGAAGGATTTAAATGAGTTAGAGTATAGCATATTGGTTCCACTCTCTTTTCCAGAGCCATCCAAGTTCAGTAGCAGGATAAAGTCAAAACTACTGGTGATGTTTTCAAATGCAGCGGATGAGTTTGACATCTTCAATGTCTGGCCAAACTCTAAGCAGTCCACAGTGCATGCTTCCACCACCTTCCTGGCTGTTGGAACAAATTGTTCCCACACATCCTCCCATTCCGCTGGGGATGCCTGTGGTAGATTACACCCCCCACCAAAAAACAAACAAACAAAAAAACCAACAACAACTCACTCACTGATTTTTTTAAAGCCTGATGGTGTCCCTCAATCTGGTTGAGCTCATCTACTGAGACAGTTTTACTGGGGTGTGTGTGTGATACAGCTTCTTGGAGCTCACAGCCCTGAAAAGGGCTCAACAAGTCCTCACACCAAAGATACCTCCCCGAACAACCCATTCAATCCAAGGTAGTAGAAATCATGGCAAGATTGAAAGTCACATGTAGCTCTTTTTTCCTTTCTTAGGGGTATGGATATTTTCCATGGGGAAAATTTTCCTGCTAACTCCACTTTGCATTTGATACATGGTTGGTTTCAGTTCCATAGAATAAGATACATCCTCCTCCCCCAAGTTTGGCTCATCTCTCCTTTTAAAAGAATTGATTTTTATTTTTGAAAATTTTCATTATTTTCATTTATTTATTTAGCCATATTGCCTTCTTCCCTTCTTCCCTCCTCTCTCCTGGAGCCGCCAAGCAATTGAATCTTGGTTATAAAAAATATGTTTAATTGAAATAAAAATTTCCCAATTACATATAATTTTTCAAACATTCATTTTAAAAATTTTGAGTTCTGAGTTCCCTCCCTCCCACTCCTCCAGCCCATAAGAGAGCAAGCAGTATGATATCAATTCTACATGTGAAGTCATGCAAAATATATTTCCATCTTAGTCATATTATAAAAGAACCACCAACCCCCCAAAAAACTCCAAGCAAAATAAAGTTCAAAAAAGTGTATTTCAGTCTGCACACATAGTTTAGCAGTTCTCTCTCTGGAGGTGGAGAGCGTTTTTCATCTTGGGTCCTTTGGAATTCTCTAGGATCCTTGTCTTGATTAGAGTAGCTAAGGCATTCACAGTCAATCATCCTTACAATATTGTTATTTCTGTGTACAATGTTCTTCTGCTTCTGTCACTTAACTTTGTATCAGTTCATATAAGTCATCTCAAGTTTTTCTAAAACTATCCCCTGCACCTGTCATTTTTTAGAGCACAATAATATTCCATTGCAATCACATACCATAACTCATTCAGCTTTTCTCCAGTTGAGAGTGATTGTTACTGTTCAGTTGTTTTTCAGTCACGGCCAACTCTTTATGACACTATTTGAAATTTTCTTGGCAAAGATACTGAACTGGTTTCCCATTTACTTCTCCAGCTCATTTTATAGATGAGGCAAACAGGATTAAGTAACTTGCCCATGGTCACATAACTGGTAAGTGTGAGCCTGGATTTGAACTCAGGTTTTGCTGACTCCAGGAATGGTACTCTATCTACTGTGCCATCTAGCTGCTCTGTTCATGAGCAACCCCTCAGTTTCCAATTCTTTGCTACTACAAAAGAGTTACTATAACTATTTTTTTTAATAACTAGGTCTTTTCCCCCTTTTTTTCTCCCTATCTCTTTGGGAGATAGGCATGGTAGGGTATGCAGAGTTTGATAGCTTGATAGGTACAGTTCTAAATTATTCTCCAGAATGGTCGGACTTGTTCACAACTCCACCAACAGTGCATTAGTGGCCCAATCCCCATCCTGCCTGAAGCATTTGCCATTTTCTTTTTCAGTCACATTAGCTTGTCTTATAAGTGTGAGGTAGTACTGCAGAGTTGTTTTCACGAGCATTTCTTTAATCAATAGTGATTTAGAGCATGTTTTCAATTAACTATAAGATGACTTTGATTTATTTTTCTGAAAACTACCTATTCATATCCTTTGATTATTTAACAATTGGAGAATAGTTCTTAATTTTTAAAATGTGACCCAGTTTCCTTTATATACAAGAAATAAATAAATGCTTCACTTTTAATCCATCACTATGCTTCTAACTCAAGCCTTGATTGACATCACCTCCTTTAGCCTCCTCTCTCCTTTGATTGGGGGGGTTAGAGGATGGAGTACCAAATTCCTCCCAATGTCTTTCTTTATAGGGGCCAGAAACTGAACTCAGATCACTCTACTTTGCACCTGCTGACCTACCTGGTTTCAACGTTATGGAACAAGATACCTCCATGTTGGGTGTCCTGGGCATACCTTCTCCCTTTTTTTTCTTATTCATTTTGTGTGTCATTTTCTCTCATTAAAGTTTAAGCTCCTTAAGGGCAGGGACTGTCTCTCTCTCTCTTTATATTAATTGTACCCCCAGTGCTTAGCATCACAGGCACTTTATACATGTTTATAGGATGGGATTTTTGGATTGGGTTGGAGAAGGAAATGGCCACTCCAGTATCTTTGCCAACAAAACCCCAAATGGAGGCGTGAAGAGTCAGATGTGATTGAAATGGCCAAACAACAACAAATTGGATTAGAGTCCTCTAAAAAATATGAGAAAGAAATAGCAGCAGTTTCTTTCCAGGAGCACTAAGAGAAGGCTATGTAGGGTGTTGAGTGATGATTTTCAGCTGCCTTTGCTGTCCTGTGTGGGGGACATTGGCTTTGAAAGAGAACCACTTGACAGTTGGGCTGGAGTATACCAGGGCTGTGCTTCCTCTTCCTTGTCTGCCCCCTTCCCTTCCCAAGAGAATTGTGCGGCGGGTGCAACAGAGGAATTTATTGGCACCATAAAACAAATATATATATATATATATAAACACACACATGCATGCATACATTCTTTTATAGATATATGAATATATATGTATGTATATAAAATTTAGTGGCACCATAATAACAGGAGTCACTTAGCTCAAGAACAGTCCCTATTTTCTAGGGAAAGAAGAGAGAAAAAAAGGTAAATATTGTTGGCAGGTTAGAGAACGGAAACCTCTCTTTCCCCTTGAATATTCAGGTTTCATATATATAAGTCGTTATACACTATAAGTATGTGGGTGTGCATAAAACATATCCATGTATCTGCAGAGGTGAATATCAAGTCCAAACCTCTTATTTTATTTACAGATGGGGAAATTGGGGCCCAAAGAGGTTAAATGATTTCTTAGCATCAGCCAGTCAGTAAGTGTCTGAGGCAGGATTCAAACCCAGGCTTCCCTAACCACAAGTCCAGAACTCTGTCCCCTGAAAAGAGGGAACATAGACAAAATCGTGGCTGATCACTTTCTTTCCAGTACTTAGATTCCTCATCTGTAAAATGGGGGCAATCATAAATGTGAATTATTATTTATTACTGAGTAACGATGATGATGCCTTGTGCCTAGATCTGAGTGAGATCCAAAGGCGAATGAGACAGAATTCCCTCCTTCAAGAAGTCCACAGCTTAATTGTCAAAATAAGGCACAACAACATCAACAATGAAAAAAACTAGAATATAAGTCGCATGAAGGCAGGGACTGTGTCTTATTTATCCCCCATCCCTTCCTCTGCCTTCTTTTCCATGTTGTCTCTCCTCATTAGATTATAAACTCCTCATGGTCAGGGGCTGCCTTCCCTTTTTAATTAATTGTATTCCTAGCATTGATCACAGTCCCTGGTGCACAGAAGATTGGACTTCCTTTGACACTTAACATCTCCTCATTAATAGGTGTTTGTGGAATGAATTTCTGACAAATTGAACAAAAAAAAATGGCGTTAATGAACAAAGTACTTAGTTTCTGCATTTCCTAGATAGCTCGGCTTCTCTATTTTGGACCACATAAAAAGAATGCAATTTACTTGCTTTAGCTGGAAGTTACTTCTCTTTTCCTGAGTGTAGAAAGGACTTGTTCAAGATCATTAAACTGAAAAGAGGCAGAACATATACATGGGATATATCAATTGACTAATTATCATTTCAAACTATTTGGGGAGGAAGTTCCCTATCCCTTTCCTCCTACTCTTCGATATTTCAGCCAATGCCAAACAAAGTGATGGCCTGGAAGTGCCTCCTCATCCCTCGTGCCAGGCTCAGAGATAGTTAAGCAAAAACCTGGGGTTCTCTGGCCCTGAAGAGAGGTTTATATTTCAAGTGGGAATGGATTGAGCTAAACATTCCAAATACTCTTCTAGAAAATGCCTCTGCAAGCGGTTCTAATGCAGACTTAGGCAGGCTGGTCAGAGGAGACAGGAAGTTTGAGAAGAGAGGAGCTTCGCTCATCTGCCCAGGCAGGACAAGGTCAAGAAAAGTCCCCAGATCGCCCCTCGCATGCCATACCAGGGGCCAGATGCCTTCCTGGCAAGGGCCCCTCGGCCTGTCCTCCCTGGCCCAACCCTCCAGGCCCTGGGAAGGCCACAGACCTTTTCCCATTTTCCTGTTCACTATATTTCCTTCTTCCCTGTTCACCGGAGTCAGTTGTCAGGGTGGTGAGAAATTGTTCCCCAAAGGCAGCTTGGAAATACAAAGGAACATGCTGTAGAGGCAATAAATCACGCTTAATGTCTTCTCTGGGGCCACACGGACATCCAAACCTTGTCAAGGGATTAATCTAACCATGACAGGCAGACCTGAGGAGGGACAGTTATCCTATGGAATATATAAATGGTGCCCCAATGGAGAGTTTAGCCTTTGAAAAAACATGTTCTTTTTCCTGGAAGATTTTTGTGCCAGCGCCTTGGGGACTCGGGTATTGAGACAGTTTGGAAATAAAAGAGAACCATTTTATCATGCAACCTCAGATATTTTCTAGCTGTACAACTAGATTATTAATATTGTATTATTTCTTATTAAGACCTTATGAAGGGGGCAGCTGGGTGGCTCAGTAGATTGAGAGCCAGACTTAGAGATGGGAGATCCTGGGTTCAAATCTGTCTTTAGACCATTCCTAGCTGGGTGACTCTGGGCAAGACACTTAGCCCTCATTGCCTAGCCCTTACCTCTCTTCTGCCTTGGAACCAATGCACAGTATTGAGTCTAAGATGGAAGGGAAGGGTCTTAAAAAAAAAAGACTTTATGAAAGTCATTACAAGGTCCTAATGTAAATGACCTTCAAATTCTACTTTGTAAACCTCTGACCAATCAGCAGCAGATGCATAGAAGCATCTAGGGTGCTGCCCAATGCTTGGTCTGAGCCCAAACCCATCTGCTTCATAAGGCTGTTGGCGAGCCTGAGGATAGGCTTGTTTGTTAGTGAGAGGTCAAAGAGGGGAGTTGGGAGCTTGCTGTGTGTCTGGGTGGGGCAGGGGTAAATAAAACCATCTCCACGGAAGCAGGAAAGAGCAAAAACCAGAAAGAAACTGAGTTCACCTACACACAGGGGGATGCCGAGAGCAATGGAAGAGAGAAGAGGCCAATGGTGTACAGGGTTGGAAGAGTTTATGAATCAAGACCACAAAATATAGAAATCCATGAAGCACCATCACCACACAGCCATGTGGTCAAGCAAAAGGATTTCTCATTCCATTTGCAGGTTCTTCTGGATGGAGAATGAGGGATAGACTCTCCCTACTTCCCTTTGAATTGTTTTTTAATCCTTATTTTCTGTCCTAGTAACAATTCTAAGACAGAAGGGCAAGGAGGTAGGCAAATGGGGTTGTGACTTGTCCAGAGTCATACAGCTGGAAAGGGTCAGATTTGAATCCAGGTCTTTCTGCCTCCATTCTTGGTGATCTTTCCATGGAGCCATCCACCTGCCCCTGTCCCTTAACTCTTTTTTTTTTTTTTTAAATTAAACCCTTACTTTCTGTCTTAGAATTGTTAGTAAATATTGGCTCCAAGGCAAAAGAGTAACAAGGGCTAGACAATTGGAATTGAGTGACTTGACCAGGGTAACACAGCTAGGAAGTGTTTGAAGCCAGATTTGAGCCCAGTTCCTAGATCTGGAGTTCTATCTACTGTGCTATCTAGCTCCCCTTGCCTTTGAATTTTATGAGAATAGTCCTACTGGCCTCTAGGGACAAGATGGTATGGAAGCTCTCTTCCTATTCCTTATACCCCACACCCCTTCTCCATGCCTGGAATGTCATCCTCCTTACTTTTGCCTACTGGCTTCCTTTAGGACTTACCTCACTCAAATCCTGGCTTTTGCTACCCAGTGCCTTCCTCATGACAGGAAGGAAACAAACATGTATTAAACATCTACTATGTGTGAAGTCACTCACAAAGATGATCTCATTTGATTCTCACCACTGCCCAGGGAGAAGGTATTATTAAGATCCACATTTTAGATTGAGGCGATTGAGGTGAGCAGAAGTTGAGCGACTTCTCCGGGGTCACACAGGTAATAAATATTTGAGGCCAGATTTGTACTCCAGTCTTTCTGATTCTAGTCTTCTATCCATTGTGCCTAACTATCTCTCAGCTACTCTCTCCATCTTTTAGAAAGGGAAGGGAATAAGTATTTATATAACTTACTACGTTCCAGGAACTGCACTAAACACTTTACAAATATCATCCCATTTGATGTTCACAACAACCCTGGGAGATCGGAGCTATTCTTATCCGCATTTTACATTTAAGGAAACTGAGGTAGGCAGAGAGGAAGTGACTTGCCCAGCTAGCAAAAGGGAGGCAGGATTTGAACTCAGGTCTTCTCGGCTCTAGGTTCAGTGTTCTTTCTACTGTACCACTTGGATGAAAAAAAAAAGTTTTAAGTCATCCCAGATTAAATTGTCTCACTGAGCCTCAGTTTCCCCATCTTCAAAATCAAAGGGTTGGACTGGGTTGGGTGGCTGTAGAAAGGGTGATGGAAATGGAGACCCTGCTTCTGTTTGAAATTTGCTTGATTGGTCCCTAAATGTGCCTGGGGGTTGGGTGGATGGGAAGCAGGTAGGTGTACCACTCACTTGGGCGAGGTGAAGGGAACTTTTAGAAGATTTGGAAATTACAGAGCTCGAAGAGTCCAGGAAAGTGGGGAAAGAGACTCCTTGCAATGAGCTCTCTTGAGATGAATCCCAGGGACTGAAGCTGAATACTGTTCTTAGAGAATTCAGGATTCAGTTGACTCCCTTGAAAGCCTCCTCCATACCCAGATACATACTCCCCCAATTTCAATTTGTAAGCATTTTTATGAAACAATTGGTAGAAGCTGGGGCTATAAATGGGGGTGAGCTGGAGCCAGCTGGAATAGATCTAGAGGATGGTTTACATTTCCAAGGTGAGCATTTACACCTAGGAAATTGGCAAATCACTTCTAGAGTGATTGTTTTGTTGATTGTCTGGACTTAAGAAAGTGGTCGAAGGGGCAGGTAGGCGACTCAATGAATAAAAGAACCATGGTGGGTTGCAGGAGGTCCTGGGTTCAAACTTGACCTTAGAAGCTTCAACCTGTGTAGTCCTGGGCAAATCACTTAGCCCCAATTGCTTAGTCTTTATCCCTCTTATGCTTTGAAACCAATACTTTGTATTGATTCTAAGACAGAAGTTAAGAGTTTAAAAAAAAGTGGTGGAGAAAATGTTATTAATGTAGATTAAATTTAAAATTCCTCGCTCCTTCCCGCTACCCCATCTGGCTGTTAAACACTTCCCAGCACATCCCTGAATACAAACATAAGCAAAGAAACAAAAAATTCTGTTTTCTAGGATCTTAAAATCAGGAGAAGCAAGTATATAGATAAGTACAACAAAGTAAGTTTAAAAGGAATACGGAGCATTTCCAAGCTATGAGACCTTGAGTAAGTCACTTAACTCCCATTGCCTAGCCCTTACTTCTCTTCTGCCTTGGAACCAATATACCACATTGATTCTTTTTTTTTTAAATTTGAAAAATTTTATTTAATTGCTTAATTTAGAATATTTTTGCATGGTTACATGATTCATGTTCTATCCCTCCCCCCTTTCCACCCCCTTCCTGTAGCCAATGAAAAATTCCAATGGGTTTTACATGTGTCACAAAATAATATTTGTAAAGCACTTAGTAGTACAGGGCCTAGCACATAGTAGGAACTATAAAAATACTTATTCCCTTTTCTTTTAGGTCTAAATATTGATCCCCAAATCTAAGTAGTTAAGTAAAAATTCTCTGGATGGAGGAAGCAAATATAAAAAAGCAGAATAATATCACAGCAGATAGAGTGCTGTCCCTGGAAAGGAGGCTTGATTTCAAGTCTAAACTCATTTACTAGCTATGTGACCCTGTTTCTTCATTTTGAAATATAATAGCATCTACCTTGCAGGACTGTGAGGATCAAATGAAATAATATTTGAAAAGTGCTTAGAGTAGTACCTGGCATATAGTAGGCGCTATATAAGTGCTTATTCTCTCCCCTGCTCCCTTAAGGACTAAACAGGAAGAGATATTTGTAGACCTGATTTCAAAGCTAGAGAATTCCACTTAATAGTCAAGTCAATAAATATTGATTATGCAAATACAAAGAAAGGCAAGAAAAACAAAAACAAAGGAGGACATGCCTGCCCTCAATGAGCTGCCATTCTAACGAGGGAGACAATACATAAGTAACTAACCATATAAGATGGAGATGGAAGGTAATCTCAGCAGAGAACACTAGCAGAGTGTGTGTGTGTGTGTGTGTGTGTGTGTGTGTGTGTGTGTGTGTGTG
>NW_025396089.1:0-1333 GCF_016433145.1 Gracilinanus agilis | reverse complement strand
CTGGAGGAATTCCATGTGAACTGGAAAGACCTCCAGGAATTGATGCAGAGTGAAAGGAGCAGAGCCAGAAGAACATTGTACACAGAGACTGTGGTAGAATCAAATGTAATGGACGTCTGTACTAGCAGCAATGCAATAACCCAAGACAATTCTGAGGGATTTATGGAAAGGAACACTACCCACATTCAGAGGAAGAACTACAGGAGTAGAAAAACAGAAGAAAAACAACTGCTTGAACACTTGGGTTGATGAGGACATGATTGGGGATGTAAAGCTGAAAAGACCACACCCTTGTAACTATCAATAATGTGTAAAAACGTCTTTACTGACCACACATATTAAAATCAGTGGAAATGCGAATTAGCTACAGTGGAGGGGGGCGGGGGTTTGAGGGGGTGAAGGGGAAAGTAAAAACATGACTTATGTAACCATGGAAAATTTTTTCTAAAAATAAAAAATTATTAAAAAAAAAAAAAACATCTCACACCCTACACCAAGATAAATTCAGAATGGGTGAATGACTTCAATATAAAGAAGGAAACTATGAGAAAATTAGCTGAATATAGAGTAGTATACCTGTCAGATCTATGGGAAAGGGAAAATTTTAAAACCAAGCAAGAGTTAGAAAAAAATTACAAAATATAAAATAAATAATTTTGATTATATTAAAAAGGTTTTGTACAAAAACAATGCAACCAAAATCAGATGGGAAAGAAACTGGGAAGAAATCTTTATAACAAAAAACTCTGACAGAATTCTAATTACTCAAATATACAAGGAACTAAATCAATTGTATAAAAAATCAAGTCATTCCCCAATTGATAAATGGGCAAGGGACATGAATAGGCAATTTTCAGGTAAAGAAATCAAAAGTATCAATAAGCACATGAGAAAGTGTTCTCAATCTCTAATAATTAGAGAAATGCAAATCAAAACAACTCTGAGGTATCACCTCACACCTAGCAGATTGGCTAAAATGACAGCAGGGGAGAGTAATCAATGTTGGAGGGGATGTGGCAAAATTGGGACATTAATGCACTGCTGGTGGAGTTGTGAATTGATTCAACCATTCTGTATGGCAATTTGGAACTATGCTCAAAGAGAGCTAAAAGATTGCCTGACCTTTGATCCAGCCATACCATTGCTGGGTTTGTACCCCAAAGAGATCATAGATAAACAGATTTGTACAAAAATATTTATAGCTGCACTATTTGTGATGGCAAAAAACTGGAAAATGAGGGTATGCCCTTCGATTGAGGAATGGCTGAACCAATTGTGGCATATGCTGGTGATGGAATACTATTGTGCTCAAAGGAATAATAAACTGGAGGAA
>NW_025396088.1:0-5397 GCF_016433145.1 Gracilinanus agilis | reverse complement strand
GTGTGTGTGTGTGTGTGTGTGTGTGTGTGTGTGTGTGTGTGTGTGTACAGCTAGGTAGCTCAGTGGATAGAGAGCTAGACCAGGAGACAGGAGGTACTGAGTTCATATCTGTCCTTAGACACTTCCTATATGTCATTTCACCCCAATTGCCTGGCTAACCCTTACCACTCTTCTCTGTTGGAATTGATACTTAGTATTGATTTTGAGTATTCCTGGTTTTAAAAAAAGGGAGCATAATAGGCATTCCCCAACAGATAAATTTGGCCAAAGGATGAATATGCATCCTTTGCATCCAAAACAAATATAAATAAGCAATTTTCTATGGAAGAAACTTAAGCTATGAATAGCCATGTGGAAAAAAATGCTCCAAAATGACTTATAATTAGAAAAAAAGCTATTCTGAGATTCTACTTTACATTCATCAGATTGGCAAAGTTGACCAAAAAAATAAAATAAAATAAAAAAAGGAAAATGACATGATGGAGAGGCTGTGGGAAAATAGGCACATTAATACACTACTATTTGATCCATGAACTATTCTAGCCAATCTGGAAAAAAATAATTTGAAGCTATGCCCAAAAAGTTCTTAAACTGTGCAGATCATTTGAATCAGTAATGTCAATTCTAGGCTAAAAAGATCAAATAAAGAAGACAAGGACCCATATGTACCCAATTATAGCAGCTCTTTTTATGGCCAGCAAAAAATTGGAAAATGAACCATTGACTGGGGAATGGCTAAGCAAATGATGGCCTATGTTGTTGTAGGAAATAAAAAGAACCATTTCAGGGAAACTTGAGAAGCTTTCTATTAATCAATGCAGAGTGAAGTGAACAGAATTAAGAAAACAATTTATACAATTATAACAACAACAAATATATATTTGTATTATATTGTATATTATTTGTATTACATATTGTATTTTATATTATATATTATTATATATTGTATATTTGTGTATATATGTGTATATATACACATATATATACCTTACTTTCTGTCCAAGTATCAGTTCTAAGACTAAGCAAATGGGGTTGTGACTTGCCCAGTCACATAGCTGAGAAGTATCTGAGGCCAGATTTGAACCCAGAATCTCCTGACTTCAGGCCTGGTCCTCTATCCACTGTGCTACTTAGCTTCTCTGATGAATATCTTTGAAAGACTTTTAAGAACTCAGAGCAGAATAAGGATATAGTTCTTCTGCCAGACCAAGATTTCTTCCTCCACAGTTTTATAACAGCTGATCCTTATATATTATTCCCAATATTGAGAAATAATTTAAAAATAAATATTCTTATTAACTTCCAAAACAAAAAAACCTTTAGATCAACACTCTGGCTGACCATGAACCTAGAGAACCTAGAATGGTGAAAGATGGTGGCCGCTGTTTGCCAGAGAGATGCCAGACCCGGGGAGTAGAAGGCATCCGAGATAGCTTTGAGACAGATATCCATTTTAAGGAAAGTGACCAGGCCAGCTATATCTTCATTCCTCTCTAGACCAGGGTCTACTCTGAGTCTCTGGACTCTTACATTCTCTCCTCCATGAATACCTTCTTCTTCCCCAACCCCTTCCCTACTTTGGCAGCTTTCTTACTTATGAAAAGCTTCCTACTTTTTGAACATGAACAATGTGAGAATTTGTTTTGCTTGATGGTACATATTTGTTATGATGTTTTATTTTTTTTCTCCTCCTCCCACTTTTTCCAATGAGCAGAGAAAGAAAATAGATTTTCAATAACTAGAAACATTGTTAGATTTAAAAATGGAAAGATGATATTATTCTTCTTCTAACTTTTGGCAAGTAGGTCTGGAATCAGAAAGACTCATCTTGAATTTAAATTTGGCTTCAGACATTTACTAGCTGTGTGACCCTGGGCAGGTCACTTAATCCTGTTGGCCTCAGTCTGTAAAATGAGCTGGAGAAAGAAATGGCAAACCATTCCAGTATTTCTACCAAGAAAAGTCCAAATGGAGTTGCAAAGTGTCAGACATCACAGAAACAACTGAACAACAAATGCTTCTAACATTCTATGAATCTGGGATTCCATAAATTCTTCTTTTTATTACTATTTCTAGAAGTTCTTAGCACTAGAAGGTCATTCAGTCCCAACTTCTTGTCCTCTGAAATGAAAGGATGACCTCTGAGATCCCTTCCTACTTTATGATATAACGAGATCACTTTTGGGTCCTCCATGGAATCATTAGGGATCTTGGAAGAGAAATGAGGCGATCACTATATAGTGTAATGAGTGCTGGTTTTTGAGTAGATCTGGGTTAAAATTCTGACTTTGTCACTTGCTACTACCTATGTGACCTTAGGCAAATCACTTGCCTTCTGTGGGATTCTATTGAATTAGGGGGGTTGAACTAAATGGCTTTTGAAGTCTCTCCTTAATTGATGCTATTTTTTAAATTACAAAATTAGAGTCTAGGTGAAGGAATTAGTAGAACCTTTCTAGCACTTGCTATGAGGGTCTCTTTTAGGACTAAAATCATCTGAAAGCAAAGATTCTTTTTATGTTGGGGTCAGGGCAGCAAGGCAGAAAAATCCTCTTGAGAGCAATATTAGTTAGAAAATATTTGATGAACACACCAAGGGGAGAACTTAGAGATCGCCTCGTCTAGGAGTTCTTAAGCTGGGTTTCATCAAGTCCCAAGAAGTCTGTGAACTTGGAAGGAAAAAAAAATCCATCTTTCCTTTGTCTAACTTTTGGTTTCACATGTTTTAGTTTCTATATTTAAAAGCATTGTTTAAAGAAAAGTCCATAGACATCCTCAGACTGTCACAGGGATCCACAATGCAAAAAAGAAAATAAATAAAATAAAAAGTTAAAGATTCCTTGTTTAGTCCAACTGTCATTTTAAGGATAAAGAAAATGAAGCCCAAAAGGGTTTTGCTCTGTATCAAAAAGCGAATGAGTGATTTGAGCCTTGAACCCCCTTGAATCCAGCTCTTTCCATAGAGGAGATTTCAGCTTAGGGATAGAAGCAAAACTGTCTAGCTTCCAAAGGAGAGAGAGCATGCTTATCTCCCTGACAGTTTCCCTGGGGAGAGGCCTCACAACTCATTTCCAGCACAATTTAGGGCACTAGGGACCCTCTCTCCCGCTCAGATCTTCTCCAAAAGGAGAAAGATCAAAGCCAGCAACTCTAAATTAAGAGAGAGGAATTTGGGTTGCCCAGATCATTCGGTCATGAGGTTAGCCAAGTGATAACACCCCTGGGAGATATCTCAGCCACTTGAAACCTTTTCTCCTTTCAAAAAGCACCCCTTGATTCCAGGTCACTTTTGGCATTCTGAGATCCTGCCTAGATTAGAAGCCTTCTCCACCCCTAGGTTAGAGATCTCAAAGGGGAAGCCCCCCCAGGGTTTCTTTCTGAGAACTTAAAAGAAGTATGTGACTCTGGACCCACTTTGTCAAGCACATACAAGAGAGTATTTCGGGATGCTACTTCTTCATCCCCTTTTGATGGTCCACTATCAGCCTCCAACTCGCAATTCTTCACATCTTTTTTTTAAGCCCCCCCAAACCATCCATCTTAGAATCAACATGTGTACTGATTCCAAGGCAGAAGAGCAGTAAGGGAAATGGCGGTTAAGTGACTTCTCTAGGGTTACCCAGCTAGGAAGTGTCCAAGGGCACATTTGAACCCAGAACCCTGCATGTCTTAGATATGGGGAGAATCTCTGAGCCCTAGTCTACGCTCAGGAGAACAATGAAGGCAGAAATGATTTTCTTCTTGATAATACATGTATAACCCAGTGGAATTGCTCGTCAACTCTGGTAGGGAGCAGAGAAGAGGGAAGGGAATACAACACGAATCATGTCATTTTGGAAAATTCACGTGTAAATTTGTTATTGGAAAAAATGAAGATAAAATAAAACAAGAAATGATTCTTTTCAATGCCTTCCCTTTCAGTAGTCATTTTCTAGCTTGGTGGTGACTTCTTCCTTCAGGTCCCCACAGGAGCTCTTTTCTTACCCCAAATGTTCTCAAAAAGGGAAGATAACAATTCCTGAAAAAGCCTAGAACGTGTCCTGTCTCTATGACATTTCAACAGAGCATACAGCCTTAATACAAAGGAAAAGAAATAAAAATGGTAGAATTATAGGCACCAGTTTGTAGAAATTAGACTGTGAGAGCTAGAAAGAACCTTAGAGCTCAGACTATAAAAGCTAGAGATCGGGGCAACTAAGTAGCTCAGTGTCAGGCCTGGAGTCAAGAGGACCTGGGTTCAAATGTGGCCTCAGAGGCTTCCTAGTTATGTGACCCTGGGTAAGTCATTTAATGCCATTTGCTTAGCCCTAGCCTTTCTGTCTTAGCAACAACTCTAAGACAGAAGACAAAAAAAAAAAACAATAAAAGAGCTAGAGGCCACTATAATTAAAAATATGTTGTGGACACAGAAAAGAGAAACATTACTTGTAAAGAGAGAATTGAGGCCTCAATTTCTTCTCTAAAATGAAGGGATTAGTTTATTGGCTACGGGAGTGGGAAAAGCGGAGGGGAGGGAAAAAACATAAATCATTTAACTATGGAAAAATATTCTAAATTAATCAATTAAATAAATAAATAAATGTTAAAAAAGTTGAGAAACATAAAACAAAAAATAAAATGAAGGGATTAGAACCTTTCCAGCCAAACATCTCCCATTTGCCCTGAGAATTATTCAAGAACTCAGAGCATAGCATGTCAGAGCTAGAAAACCTTAGAATAGAGAATGTTGGAGCTAGATGGGGCCTTGGAGTAGATAGATTGTCAATGCTGGAAGGGATATAGGATCTATAATATATAATATAGATCCAGAGTCAGAAGACTATCTAGTTCTGTCTTTTCATGTTAAAGATGAGGAAGCCGAGGCCCAGGGTCATAGCCAGCAAGCATGAACAGCAAGAGTTGACCCCAGGTCCCCTGACTCCAGGGAGAGTGTTTTTTCCACTATAATAGGCTTCTTTCAAAGGACTCAGAACATAGAATGTTAGAAGTGAGAGGGACATAAAAATGTAGAATTTAAGAATAGCTGGTAGGGGTCTTGGAGCATAAAATGTCAGAGCTGAAAGGAGCTGTAGAATAGTCAGTTGATAAACATTTATTAAGTGATTATTGTGTACTAGGCACTGTGTTAAGTGCTGAAGAATAAAGAACATCAGATCCGGGAGGGCCTTTAGAACATAAAATATCTAAGCTGAAAAGACTCGAACTGAGAATGTCAGAGCTGGGAAGACCCTTAAAATAGAAAATGTGAGAGCTGGGAAGGTCCTTAGAATACAGAATTGGAGAGCTGGGAGAGATCTTAGAATATACAATGTCAGAACTGGAATGGGTCTTAGAATAGAAAATAGAGCTGGAGGAACCTTAGGACCTAGAATGTGAGGATTGAGAGGATCCTTAGAA
>NW_025396087.1:0-10131 GCF_016433145.1 Gracilinanus agilis | reverse complement strand
AGGGTCCTTAGAACAGAGAATGTCAGAGCTGGGAGGATCCTTAGAACTTTTTTTCACTCTCACACCCAGCCAACAAGAGATAAAATGGATTTAAGTAAGACTTTTAATTAACCCCATTTTAAAGATGGGAAATATGAAATTCAAAATGACTCTGACTTGACCCAGGACTCAATCCAATAAGTCATATGACTCAGACCTAGAGTCAGATCTTCATGTTCATTCCTCTTGGACTTTTTTTTTTTCCAAAGACCAGAATTTTACTCTTTGTAAAGAGTCAGTGATGGAGGACACACAGGGGAGTGGGGATGGGTGAGGAACTATACCATACCAACCCCTCCCCCAAAGCCCCTCCCAAATCTGTCCAACTTAGCATTTCCTGGGAGGCAATTTCCTTGCTAGTCAATGAGGGCTGGACTCTGGCTCCAGATTTGCAATGGCCCATTTCTCAGGTCCTTGCCCAGTTCTGGGATCACAATGGGGCTCATTCCTCTCTCACAGCTGTAGGACTAGGTGTCTGCCTGCTTTCAAGTCAGCTCCTTTATAGGGTCACAAAAGCAAAGCACTGGCCACCAGACCCAGCGAGGCCCACTCCCAGAAGTGACCTGGTGAATGGTTGACTGGTCATTATGTGCCTGAGGGTCGTAATTTTTCCCTCCATGCCAGTACTGAGGAGGAAGTTTGCAGGATGTTATCAATATCCTGTTTCTATGACCTGCTGTGTAAAAATGTCTCCTGGTCACCCCACCCAAGCTTCAACCTTTTGGCTCCTGTCTCCCAGCCATGTATTACAAGATTAATGTGTTTTCCAACAGGATTGCTGACAGACGTGCATTGCTAATTGCTGCAGTTTACGTTATGTCTTGTGTATTTTTCTCCCACTTAAATCCATCTTTTGGCAGAGATATGAAATTCGGGTCTGACTAATTATGATCATGAAAGCAGTTTGGGTTTCTGTAGCTCTTGTAAGATTTAAAAGTGCTTTCTTTACAGTAATAACCCCGAGAGGGAGGTGGTGAGGGGGTGTTACTAACCTTCATTTTACAGATGAGGAAACTGAGGCTGATGAACAGAAAAGGTAATAGAAGCTACAGAGACTCATGCTTTCCTTGCCACTTAAGTAAAGATATCAAGAAAGTGCTGATGAACGAGTGAATAGAAGTGTGATGCCTAGTGTCTTAATGAAGACATTTCTTAATACAATAAAATATGAAAACTATCATAGTGGAATTGTTGTTTGTCCTTCATTTGTTTTTTAAACCCTTACCTTCCGTCTTGGAGTCAATACTGTGTTTTGGCTCCAAGGCAGAAGAGTGGTAAGGGTAGGTAATGGGGGGGTCAAGTGACTTGCCCAGGGTCACACAGCTGGGAAATGTCTGAGGCCACATTTGAACCCAGGACCTCCCGTCTCTAGGTCTGGCGCTCAATCCACTGAACTACCCAGCTGTCCCTGTCCTTCATTTTTGAAGAGGACCAATGATATCGTGAAGGATTTAAATGAGTTAGAGTATAGCAAATTGGTTCCACTCTCTTTTCCAGAGCCATCCAAGTTCAGTAGCAGGATAAAGTCAAAACTACTGGTGATGTTTTCAAATGCAGCGGATGAGTTTGACATCTTCAATGTCTGGCCAAACTCTAAGCAGTCCACAGTGCATACTTCCACCACCTTCCTGGCTGTTGGAACAAATTGTTCCCACCCATCCTCCCATTCCGCTGGGGATGCCTGTGGTAGATTACACCCCCCACCAAAAAACAAACAAACAAACACCAAAAAACAACAACTCACTCATTGATTTTTTTAAAGCCTGATGGTGTCCCTCAATCTGGTTGAGCTCATCTACTGAGACAGTTTTACTGGGGTGTGTGTGATACAGCTTCTTGGAGCTCACAGCCCTGAAAAGGGCTCAACAAGTCCTCACACCAAAGATACCTCCCCGAACAACCCATTCAATCCAAGGTAGTAGAAATCGTGGCAAGATTGAAAGTCACATGTAGCTCTTTTTTCCTTTCTTAGGGGTATGGATATTTTCCATGGGGAAAATTTTCCTGCTAACTCCACTTTGCATTTGATACATGGTTGGTTTCAGTTCCATAGAATAAGATATATCCTCCTCCCCCAAGTTTGGCTCATCTCTCCTTTTAAAAAAATTGATTTTTATTTTTGAAAATTTTCATTATCTTCATTTATTTATTTAGCCATATTGCCATCTTCCCTTCTTCCCTCCTCTCTCCTGGAGCTGCCAAGCAATTGAATCTTGGTTATAAAAAATATGTTTAATTGAAATAAAAATTTCCCAATTACATATAATTTTTCAAACATTCATTTTAAAAATTTTGAGTTCTGAATTCCCTCCCTCCCACTCCTCCAGCCCATAAGAGAGCAAGCAGTATGATATCAATTCTACATGTGAAGTCATGCAAAATATATTTCCATCTTAGTCATATTATAAAAGAACCGCCCACCCCCCAAAAAACTCCAAGCAAAATAAAGTTCAAAAAAGTGTATTTCAGTCTGCACACATAGTTTAGCAGTTCTCTCTCTGGAGGTGGAGAGCGTTTTTCATCTTGGGTCCTTTGGAATTCTCTAGGATCCTTGTCTTGATTAGAGTAGCTAAGGCATTCACAGTCAATCATCCTTACAATATTGTTATTTCTGTGTACAATGTTCTTCTGCTTCTGTCACTTAACTTTGTATCAGTTCATATAAGTCATCTCAAGTTTTTCTAAAACTATCCCCTGCACCTGTCATTTTTTAGAGCACAATAATATTCCATTGCAATCACATACCATAACTCATTCAGCTTTTCTCCAGTTGAGAGTGATTGTTACTGTTCAGTTGTTTTTCAGTCATGGCCAACTCTTTATGACACTATTTGAAATTTTCTTGGCAAAGATACTGAACTGGTTTCCCATTTACTTCTCCAGCTCATTTTATAGATGAGGCAAACAGGATTAAGTAACTTGCCCATGGTCACATAACTGGTAAGTGTGAGCCTGGATTTGAACTCAGGTTTTGCTGACTCAAGGCATGGTACTCTATCTACTGTGCCATCTAGCTGCTCTGTTCATGAGCAACCCCTCAGTTTCCAATTATTTGCTACTACAAAAGAGCTATTATAGCTATTTTTTTTAATAACTAGGTCTTTCCCCCTTTTTTTTTCTCCCTATCTCTTTGGGAGATAGGCATGGTAGGGTATGCAGAGTTTGATAGCCTGATAGGTACAGTTCTAAATTATTCTCCAGAATGGTCGGACTTGTTCACAACTCCACCAACAGTGCATTAGTGGCCCAATCCCCATCCTGCCTGAAGCATTTGCCATTTTCTTTTTCAGTCACATTAGCTTGTCTTATAAGTGTGAGGTAGTACTGCAGAGTTGTTTTCATGAGCATTTCTTTAATCAATAGTGATTTAGAGCATGTTTTCAATTAACTATAAGATGACTGATTTATTTTTCTGAAAACTACCTATTCATATCCTTTGATTATTTAACAATTGGAGAATAGTTCTTAATTTTTAAAATGTGACCCAGTTTCCTTTATATACAAGAAATAAATAAATGCTTCACTTTTAATCCATCACTATGCTTCTAACTCAAGCCTTGATTGACATCACCTCCTTTAGCCTCCTCTCTCCTTTGATTGGGGGGGTTAGAGGATGGAGTACCAAATTCCTCCCAATGTCTTTCTTTATAGGGGCCAGAAACTGAACTCAGATCACTCTACTTTGCACCTGCTGACCTACCTGGTTTCAACGTTATGGAACAAGATACCTCCATGTTGGGTGTCCTGGGCATACCTTCTCCCTTTTTTTTCTTATTCATTTTGTGTGTCATTTTCTCTCATTAAAGTTTAAGCTCCTTAAGGGCAGGGACTGTCTCTCTCTCTCTTTATATTAATTGTACCCCCAGTGCTTAGCATCACAGGCACTTTATACATGTTTATAGGATGGGATTTTTGGATTGGGTTGGAGAAGGAAATGGCCACTCCAGTATCTTTGCCAACAAAACCCCAAATGGAGGCGTGAAGAGTCAGATGTGATTGAAATGGCCAAACAACAACAAATTGGATTAGATTCCTCTAAAAAATATGAGAAAGAAATAGCAGCAGTTTCTTTCCAGGAGCACTAAGAGAAGGCTATGTAGGGTGTTGAGTGATGATTTTCAGCTGCCTTTGCTGTCCTGTGTGGGGGACATTGGCTTTGAAAGAGAACCACTTGACAGTTGGGCTGGAGTATACCAGGGCTGTGTTTCCTCTTCCTTGTCTGCCCCCTTCCCTTCCCAAGATAATTGTGCAGCGGGTGCAACAGAGGAATTTATTGGCACCATAAAACAAATATATATATATATATATAAACACACACATGCATGCATACATTCTTTTATAGATATATGAATATATATGTATGTATATAAAATTTAGTGGCACCATAATAACAGGAGTCACTTAGCTCAAGAACAGTCCCTATTTTCTAGGGAAAGAAGAGAGAAAAAAAGGTAAATATTGTTGGCAGGTTAGAGAACGGAAACCTCTCTTTCCCCTTAAATATTCAGGTTTCATATATATAAGTCGTTACACACTATAAGTATGTGGGTGTGCATAAAACATATCCATGTATCTGCAGAGGTGAATATCAAGTCCAAACCTCTTATTTTATTTACAGATGGGGAAATTGGGGCCCAAAGAGGTTAAATGATTTCTTAGCATCAGCCAGTCAGTAAGTAAGTGTCTGAGGCAGGATTCAAACCCAGGCTTCCCTAACCACAAGTCCAGAACTCTGTCCCCTGAAAAGAGGGAACATAGACGAAATCATGGCTGATCACTTTCTTTCCAGTACTTAGATTCCTCATCTGTAAAATGGGGGCAATCATAAATGTGAATTATTATTTATTACTGAGTAACGATGATGATGCCTTGTGCCTAGATCTGAGTGAGATCCAAAGGCGAATGAGACAGAATTCCCTCCTTCAAGAAGTCCACAGCTTAATTGTCAAAATAAGGCACAACAACATCAACAATGAAAAAAACTAGAATATAAGTCGCATGAAGGCAGGGACTGTGTCTTATTTATCCCCCATCCCTTCCTCTGCCTTCTTTTCCATGTTGTCTCTCCTCATTAGATTATAAACTCCTCATGGTCAGGGGCTGCCTTCCCTTTTTAATTAATTGTATTCCTAGCATTGATCACAGTCCCTGGTGCACAGAAGATTGGACTTCCTTTGACACTTAGCATCTCCTCATTAATAGGTGTTTGTGGAATGAATTTCTGACAAATTGAACAAAAAAAAATGGCATTAATGAACAAAGTACTTAGTTTCTGCATTTCCTAGATAGCTCGGCTTCTCTATTTTGGACCACATAAAAAGAATGCAATTTACTTGCTTTAGCTGGAAGTTACTTCTCTTTCCCTGAGTGTAGAAAGGACTTGTTCAAGGTCATTAAACTGAAAAGAGGCAGAACATATACATGGGATATATCAATTGACTAATTATCATTTCAAACTATTTGGGGAGGAAGTTCCCTATCCCTTTCCTCCTACTCTTCGATATTTCAGCCAATGCCAAACAAAGTGATGGCCTGGAAGTGCCTCCTCATCCCTCGTGCCAGGCTCAGAGATAGTTAAGCAAAAACCTGGGGTTCTCTGGCCCTGAAGAGAGGTTTATATTTCAAGTGGGAATGGATTGAGCTAAACATTCCAAATACTCTTCTAGAAAATGCCTCTGCAAGCGGTTCTAATGCAGACTTAGGCAGGCTGGTCAGAGGAGACAGGAAGTTTGAGAAGAGAGGAGCTTCGCTCATCTGCCCAGGCAGGACAAGGTCAAGAAAAGTCCCCAGATCGCCCCTCGCATGCCATACTAGGGGCCAGATGCCTTCCTGGCAAGGGCCCCTCGGCCTGTCCTCCCTGGCCCAACCCTCCAGGCCCTGGGAAGGCCACAGACCTTTTCCCATTTTCCTGTTCACTATATTTCCTTCTTCCCTGTTCACCGGAGTCAGTTGTCAGGGTGGTGAGAAATTGTTCCCCAAAGGCAGCTTGGAAATACAAAGGAACATGCTGTAGAGGCAATAAATCACGCTTAATGTCTTCTCTGGGGCCACACGGACATCCAAACCTTGTCAAGGGATTAATCTAACCATGACAGGCAGACCTGAGGAGGGACAGTTATCCTATGGAATATATAAATGGTGCCCCAATGGAGAGTTTAGCCTTTGAAAAAGCACGTTCTTTTTCCTGGAAGATTTTTGTGCCATTGTCTTGGGGACTCGGGTATTGAGACAGTTTGGAAATAAAAGAGAACCATTTTATCATGCAACCTCAGATATTTTCTAGCTGTACAACTAGATTATTAATATTGTATTATTTCTTATTAAGACCTTATGAAGGGGGCAGCTGGGTGGCTCAGTAGATTGAGAGCCAGACTTAGAGATGGGAGATCCTGGGTTCAAATCTGTCTTTAGACCATTCCTAGCTGGGTGACTCTGGGCAAGACGCTTAGCCCTCATTGCCTAGCCCTTACCTCTCTTCTGCCTTGGAACCAATGCACAGTATTGAGTCTAAGATGGAAGGGAAGGGTCTTAAAAAAAAAAAAAGACTTTATGAAAGTCATTACAAGGTCCTAATGTAAATGACCTTCAAATTCTACTTTGTAAACCTCTGGCCAATCAGCAGCAAATGCATAGAAGCATCTAGGGTGCTGCCCAATGCTTGGTCTGAGCCCAAACCCATCTGCTTCATAAGGCTGTTGGCAAGCCTGAGGATAGGCTTGTTTGTTAGTGAGAGGTCAAAGAGGGGAGTTGGGAGCTTGCTGTGTGTCTGGGTGGGGCAGGGGTAAATAAAACCATCTCCACGGAAGCAGGAAAGAGCAAAAACCAGAAAGAAACTGAGTTCACTTACACACAGGGGGATGCCGAGAGTGATGGAAGAGAGAAGAGGCCGATGGTGTACAGGGTTGGAAGAGTTTATGAATCAAGACCACAAAATATAGAAATCCATGAAGCACCATCACCACACAGCCATGTGGTCAAGCAAAAGGATTTCTCATTCCATTTGCAGGTTCTTCTGGATGGAGAATGAGGGATAGACTCTCCCTACTTCCCTTTGAATTGTTTTTTAATCCTTATTTTCTGTCCTAGTAACAATTCTAAGACAGAAGGGCAAGGAGGTAGGCAAATGGGGTTGTGACTTGTCCAGAGTCATACAGCTGGAAAGGGTCAGATTTGAATCCAGGTCTTTCTGCCTCCATACTTGGTGATCTTTCCATGGAGCCACCCACCTGCCCCTGTCCCTTAACTCTTTTTTTTTTTTTTTAAATTAAACCCTTACTTTCTGTCTTAGAATTGTTAGTAAATATTGGCTCCAAGGCAAAAGAGTAACAAGGGCTAGACAATTGGAATTGAGTGACTTGACCAGGGTAACACAGCTAGGAAGTGTTTGAAGCCAGATTTGAGCCCAGTTCCTAGATCTGGAGTTCTAACCACTGTGCTATCTAGCTCCCCTTGCCTTTGAATTTTATGAGAATAGTCCTGCTGGCCTGTAGGGACAAGATGGTATGGAAGCTCTCTTCCTATTCCTTATACCCGACACCCCTTCTCCATGCCTGGAATGTCATCCTCCTTACTTTTGCCTACTGGCTTCCTTTAGGACTTACCTCACTCAAATCCTGGCTTTTGCTACCCAGTGCCTTCCTCATGACAGGAAGGAAACAAACATGTAGTAAACATCTACTATGTGTGAAGTCACTCACAAAGATGATCTCATTTGATTCTCACCACTGCCCAGGGAGGAGGTATTAAGATCCACATTTTAGATTGAGGCGATTGAGGTGAGCAGAAGTTGAGCGACTTCTCCGGGGTCACACAGGTAATAAATATTTGAGGCCAGATTTGTACTCCAGTCTTTCTGATTCTAGTCTTCTATCCATTGTGCCTAACTATCTCTCAGCTACTCTCTCCATCTTTTAGAAAGGGAAGGGAATAAGTATTTATATAACTTACTACGTTCCAGGAACTGCACTAAACACTTTACAAATATCATCCCATTTGATGTTCACAACAACCCTGGGAGATCGGAGCTATTCTTATCCGCATTTTACATTTAAGGAAACTGAGGTAGGCAGAGAGGAAGTGACTTGCCCAACTAGCAAAAGGGAGGCAGGATTTGAACTCAGGTCTTCTCGGCTCTAGGTTCAGTGTTCTTTCTACTGTACCACTTGGATGAAAAAAAAAAGTTTTAAGTCATCCCAGATTAAATTGTCTCACTGAGCCTCAGTTTCCCCATCTTCAAAATCAAAGGGTTGGACTGGGTTGGGTGGCTGTAGAAAGGGTGATGGAAATGGAGACCCTGCTTCTGTTTGAAATTTGCTTGATTGGTCCCTAAATGTGCCTGGGGGTTGGGTGGATGGGAAGCAGGTAGGTGTACCACTCACTTGGGCGAGGTGAAGGGAACTTTTAGAAGATTTGGAAATTACAGAGCTCGAAGAGTCCAGGAAAGTGGGGAAAGAGACTCCTTGCAATGAGCTCTCTTGAGATGAATCCCAGGGACTGAAGCTGAATACTGTTCTTAGAGAATTCAGGATTCAGTTGACTCCCTTGAAAGCCTCCTCCATACCCAGATACATACTCCCCCAATTTCAATTTGTAAGCATTTTTATGAAACAATTGGTAGAAGCTGGGGCTATAAATGGGGGTGAGCTGGAGCCAGCTGGAATAGATCTAGAGGATGGTTTACATTTCCAAGGTGAGCATTTACACCTAGGAAATTGGCAAATCACTTCTAGAGTGATTGTTTTGTTGATTGTCTGGACTTAAGAAAGTGGTCGAAGGGGCAGGTAGGCGACTCAATGAATAAAAGAACCATGGTGGGTTGCAGGAGGTCCTGGGTTCAAACTTGACCTTAGAAGCTTCAACCTGTGTAGTCCTGGGCAAATCACTTAGCCCCAATTGCTTAGTCTTTATCCCTCTTATGCTTTGAAACCAATACTTTGTATTGATTCTAAGACAGAAGGTAAGAGTTTAAAAAAAAGTGGTGGAGAAAATGTTATTAATGTAGATTAAATTTAAAATTCCTCGCTCCTTCCCGCTACCCCATCTGGCTGTTAAACACTTCCCAGCACATCCCTGAATACAAACATAAGCAAAGAAACAAAAAATTCTGTTTTCTAGGATCTTAAAATCAGGAGAAGCAAGTATATAGATAAGTACAACAAAGTAAGTTTAAAAGGAATACGGAGCATTTCCAAGCTATGAGACCTTGGGTAAGTCACTTAACTCCCATTGCCTAGCCCTTACTTCTCTTTTGCCTTGGAACCAATATACCACATTGATTCTTTTTTTTTTTAAATTTGAAAAATTTTATTTAATTGCTTAATTTAGAATATTTTTGCATGGTTACATGATTCATGTTCTATCCCTCCCCCCTTTCCACCCCCTTCCTGTAGCCAATGAAAAATTCCAATGGGTTTTACATGTGTCACAAAATAATATTTGTAAAGCACTTAGTAGTACAGGGCCTAGCACATAGTAGGAACTATAAAAATACTTATTCCCTTTTCTTTTAGGTCTAAATATTGATCCCCAAATCTAAGTAGTTAAGTAAAAATTCTCTGGATGGAGGAAGCAAATATAAAAAAGCAGAATAATATCACAGCAGATAGAGTGCTGTCCCTGGAAAGGAGGCTTGATTTCAAGTCTAAACTCATTTACTAGCTATGTGACCCTGTTTCTTCATTTTGAAATATAATAGCATCTACCTTGCAGGACTGTGAGGATCAAATGAAATAATATTTGAAAAGTGCTTAGAGTAGTACCTGGCATATAGTAGGCGCTATATAAGTGCTTATTCTCTCCCCTGCTCCCTTAAGGACTAAACAGGAAGAGATATTTGTAGACCTGATTTCAAAGCTAGAGAATTCCACTTAATAGTCAAGTCAATAAATATTGATTATGCAAATACAAAGAAAGGCAAGAAAAACAAAAACAAAGGAGGACATGCCTGCCCTCAATGAGCTGCCATTCTAACGAGGGAGACAATACATAAGTAACTAACCATATAAGATGGAGATGGAAGGTAATCTCAGCAGAGAACACTAGCAGAGTGTGTGTGTGTGTGTGTGTGTGTGTGTGTGTGTGTGTGTGTGTGTG
>NW_025396086.1:0-13386 GCF_016433145.1 Gracilinanus agilis | reverse complement strand
TCTCTCTGTCTCTCTGTCTCTCTGTCTCTCTGTCTCTCTGTCTCTCTCTCTCTCTCTCTCTCTCTCTCTCTCTCTCTGTCTCTGTCTCTGTCTCTCTCTCTTTTACCTTCCTCCCAAACCCATCTTGGTCTCTGTCTGTCTGAATCCTTTCCTTATGCCTTAGGATTCATACCAAGGCAGAGGAACAGTGAGGGCTCAGCAATTGGAGACTTACCCAGGGTTACATAGCTAGGAAGTATCTAAGGTCATATTTGAACTCATGACTACAGTTTCCAAGCCTGGTTTTCGATCCACTGAATCTCTTAGCTGCCCTTCAGGAAAAACTTAGAACCTTTCAAAGAAAAAAATCTTTCATTTGCCCTCAACATTCTTATATATCTTCCCAATAACTACATTCCACAACAGTTTGTCTCTCCTCTGAACTCCAGCTTTTTACAGGTCACACTGCCAGAAATTCTGACTTTCCATTGGGTCTGAGAGACCAAAACCCCATATGACACCTGAATTCCTGTTCTAATATCTCTAAGGGATGAAACCTCTATCTCCGTCTGACTTTACTCATTCTACATTGGTAGAGTTCCACTTGGTATAATTAAGTAGACATGATTCCATCTGGAGTCTCCTGGCCCCAAATATGACCATATATTTTTAAGATATGAGGCTCCATCCCGCTGTCAGAACATATTAAATCCTGGACTGGTGTAAGGCAGGGTTAGAGAAGAAACTTCTTCTGTAGGTACTGATATTTACCTATAATTTTCCCTGTAACAAATGAGTTTTCTGGGGTCCTGAAGTTCAAGTGGCTTTAGCCATATGACTCAGTCAGACAATTTCAAAAATGAGACTTGAATGCAGGCCTATCTGACTCTAAGAGCAATTCTCAGGATATCCCAGGTGAGAAGGGAAACCAGAATGGTTCCTAACTCAATTATCCTGGGCCATTCCTGATAGGGAGAACTTATTTAAAAGTACTAAAAAGAAGGATTTTACACACTCAGGACTCAGCGTGTTCTGGAGACCTCAAGTTTCCCTGATATCAACCAGAATCTTGAGGCAGAAAAGAGCAGGATTTTCGTAGCTCCCAGAAAAACTGGCTCCCCAGAAATGGGGTCAAAGGGCCAGAGGATCTTCAGCAAGAGGTCAAGAACCCAATGCAACCAGGAGAAACTGACTTGCACTGATTGGGGTCAATTGCTGGGGATTTCGTGCTTCTTGGGAATTCTAGAAATTATTCAAGTCTGCCTCATCCTTTAAGTTAAGAAATCAGCTTCATTCTCAGGGATATGGGGCCTGTCTTGGGGTACTCTGACCTTCTCTTCCTGGATTCTAATTCTTTAAAGAAAAGGCATTCTCTCTCTCTGACCCCACTGCTCACACACCTGGGTGGTATCTAGCTCTCTCCTCAGCCAGGCTCTCATTACTGGCCCAAGGATTGGAGCCCCAGGCCCAAAGCCCCCGAATCCAGATAGGGAGATCAGGGTTCAATTCATCCTGCAGTTTTTCTTCTGGGCCAGGACCAGGTGAGTTTGTTGTGAGTCTGCCAGAGCCCAGAGTGTGGAAATTGGGGAGTGAGTCATGGAGGACTTCATAGTGGGAGATAACATGATGGCAAGCTGGGCTGGTGTGCAGGAAGGTCTTGGCTGGATATTACTCTTACTAACAAAGAACACGGTTACTTGACCACTCTGAGCCTCAGTTTCTTCATCTCTTAAATGTTGGTAAAAATGCTTACGAAAAACTCACAAGGAGAAAAATGAGGCTCAAAGGAGATGATATATTCAGTTACTTATTCACATCCCTATGTTATATATCTTTATATTTTTTACATGTCTGTAATTTTTCTGGATCATAGTATTTATTAGAGTAAGTAAGTTGTGGGTGTCCATTGTTAAAATATTGCAGTTACTATGTAAAGAATTTTTTTGGTGGAACTCTCTTCACCTTAGATCACTTCACATAAATCTTTTCATGATTTTCTGAAGTCACATTATCTCATCATTTCTTATAACACAATAGTTTTCCATCAAAATCTTATACTACCATTTGCTGAACCATTCTCCAATTGATGAGTATCCTGTCATTTTCCAATTCTTTTCAACCACAGAAAGAGCTGCTATACAGATAGTAGTGGTATTGCTGGGTCAAAGGATATGCACAATTTTATGGGGTCTTTGGGCACATTTCCAAATTGTACTCTAGAATAGTTAAATCAGTTCACAGTTCCACGTACAGTGCATTGGTATAACTATTTTTACTTATCCTTCACATTTGTCATTTTCCTCTTGTCATGTTACCAATGTAATAGTTATGAGATAGAATCTTAGAATTGTTTTTATTTGTGTTTCTCTAATTATTAGTGATTTATAATATTTTATATGACTTGATAATTTTGACTTCTTAAAACTCCTTGTTCGTATCATTAGAAATGCTAAATTTATCAAAGAAACTGACTGTAATGCTACTTATCCCTGCTAGTTTTGTGTTTTCCTTCAAATTTTGGCTACATTAGTTTTCTTTGTGCAAAATGTTTTTAATTTATTCCAACCAAAATTATCCATGTTGCCTCATATAATCTTTTCTATCTCATGGTGAGTATTAAAGTCTTCCTTTATCTATAAATCTAACAGGTAAATTTTTCCACACTTTCCTAATTTGCTTATGATATCACCTTTCATGTCTTAATTATAAACCTTATCTTTGTGTGCAGTGTAAGATTTTGGTCTATGCCTACTTTCTTTCAAATGCTTTCCAGTTGCCCTCAGAGTTTTTGTCAAATAGTAAGTTCCACCATTCCTCTATCTCACCCAATCAGCTTGAATTTTTGAGTTTATCAAAAACTAGACTATTACTTCATTATGTTATATACCAAATCTCATCATATTAGCTTAAAGCACACAATTTCTTAGCCAGCCCAAACAGATTTGTTTGTCACTTTGTGATATAGTTTAAAATTTGGCATTTGAAGGCTGGTTTCCTTTATGTTTTTTGTTTTTTCATCAATTCATTTGGTATTCTTGACCTTTTGTTCTTCCAGATTGATTTTGTTATTTTTTCTAGTTCTATAAAATAATTATTTGATTGTTTCATATAGAAATGAATAAGTAAATAATTTTAGGTAGAATTGCCATTATCATATTGACATAGCTTTTTCATTAAAAATTAATATTTCTCCAGTTGTTTAGATTTCTATTTTTGTGAAAAATGTTTTGTAATGGTGTTCTTATTCTTAACTGGGTTTGTCTGGGCAAGTAGGTTTCAAACTAATTTCTACTTTCTGTGTTTGTTTTAACTGGAATGTTTCCTTCTATCCCTCCCTGATGTATTTTCTGATATTGTACAGAAATGCTGATGATTTATATGAGTTTATTTTATATTCTACAACTTTGCTGAAATTCTTAATCATTCCAGCTATTTTTAGCTGATTTTCTATGGTTTTCAAATCAGCTGTTAAGACTGATAGTTTTATTTCCTCATTGACTTTTTAAATTTTTTAATTCATCTTTCTAGTCTTATAGCTATAGCTAGCTTTTATAAAATACTATTAAATCATGATTATAAGGGACATACTTGTTTCACCCTGAATCTCACTCCTTAAATAAAGCTCCATTGATTACTATTCCTCCTGGTGTTTTAAATTGGAATAGTGGTGTATTTTATCTCTACATTGATTGATAGTATATTTTCTTACACAGCTCATTTGTGACTTATTCTTTTTCCTTTCTGCTATCTATTTCTATTTCTTTTAATCTTGGAAATTTATATTTTAAAAAATATTCATTTAATTTAGCTTTTCTGTGATATTGTTCAAAAAAGCTCCTCAAAATTGCTTTACTCATTGATGGTACTCTTACCCTTATTTTTGAAACTAGTAATTTAGTTTCTTGATAGTTTAATTAACAAATACTTTATTGTATTATTTTTAAACCTAGTACTTTTACTTATTAATATATTTTTTAACTTTCAAATTGATTAATCTCTTGGATTTGAGAATTTCTATTTTGGTGTTTAAGAATTTTTAAATTTTTTCCCTTTTTTTAGTTACTTTTCCAATTCTTGATGTGAAAAAAAAATCTACAAGAAAATACTCCAGAGAGAAAAAAAATCTATATTGTATACATGACCAATAAGAATTATGAGAAGAACTAAATAAAGAGATTTTAAAAAGTACAAAAAACATTTCAGCAGTTAAATAGATGGTTAAGGAAAAAATAAGACAGTAAATGAGAATAATGTAAGAAAATTATGGGATAAGATTTAGCCACTTAGTCAAAGAGGCATAAAAACCTGAAAAGCAAATACATAATAATATATAATTAGAAATATTAAATGAACCCTTTTAAAAAATCACAATGCATCGAAAATTCCATTTAACTGAGGGCTTTGTAAATATCAATTAAAATGAGAAACTAAATATTATAACACTGAATATTGAGTGGGTAAAGACTTTGATCTTCCCTGTCACCAAAGTAACTCTTTATACTCAGATTCCCTTTTGTTGTTTGCTCATTTTCTCATTCTTTTTATTGATTTTGAACTTTATGTTAGATGTGGGTTCTATTCTTGATATGTGTGTGTTTGTTGGGGATGTGGTTGTGGGCGGCTGTCCCAAACTTCTTGTCTTTCTATCTTGCTGTTTTCATATTTATTTCTATCAGTTTTCTGGCCACTTAAGGTGGTATGATAAAGGGAGAGCTGTGGTCTCTGTTCTCATCTTGGTTCAACATTGTATTAATAGCATTTAAGAAGAGTAAACTGAGGTAGAATAGCCTGAGAACATTCGATTCATTAGCAAAGTGGGAATATTCCAATTAATAGAATCTCAGCTTTCTCTGTGATGTTAATGTCCCAAATAAAGGAGGTAGTTCTATTTTATAGATTGGGGAAGTACAAAAAATAGGAAGGCTACAATCATTGATGATAGAAAATATGATAGAATGGAAATTGGGAATGAGATCTATCAACAATTCCCTCCTTCCCTCTTGTATCTAAGACATATTCATTGTTTGAATCCAGCTGCCTGTGCAAGGATAGAGGCAGCAAACCTAACATCTTTGGAAAACCAACCAGACATTCTTTAAGGATAGCTGGGTGGTATGAAGATACTAGATCACACTCTCTGCTATCAGCCTGCCTCCTTCAAAGTTAGCCTATTTCTTGGACACAGAAATAGAAATGACTAGTTGGAGAAGTGGATTTCTTTTTAAAAATACTTTATCTTTTAAATTACATGTAAAATCATTTTAATATATGTTTTTTAATTTTGAGTTGCAAATTCTCTCTCATCCTCCCCACTCTTCCTGCTCCCCCCTTCAGAAACCAAACACAGTGTTATATATTATACATATGATTCAAAATATATTTTCATGAGTCATGTTGCGAAAGAAAAGACAGACCTGGCAGCAGCTGGGTAGCTCAGGGGATTGAGAGCTAGGCTTAGAGACAGGAGGTCTTGGGTTCAAATATGCCTCAGACACTTCCTAGCTATTGACCCTGGGCAGGTCACTTACCCCCCCATTGCCTAGCCCTTACTGCTCTTCTGCCTTGGAACCAATACACAGTATTGATTCCAAGATGTAAGGTAAAAGTTTAAAAAAAGAAAAAAAGAAAAAAAAAACAAACCTTCACTACCCCTCAAAAAAAAAAAAAAAGGAATTTGTAAGCTTGGATTTGCATTTAGAATCAATTAAGTTTTTTCTTTGGAGTCCTTCAGAATTTTCTTGGAATATTGCATTGTTGAGAATATCAAAAGTATAATATATGGATGTTATACCATTCAGTGCATATGTAATTTATATTGATATTACTTCATTGTATACAGTATTGCTTTAACAAAATATAGTTTCATTATCTATCTCTTTCAAATAGATCTATATTTTTCTTTTGTTATTTCAACTGAAGCATAATAGATTCTTCTTTATATCCTTACTTTACTCTGCTTGTGTGTCTTTTCTTCTTGAAAACAACATATTGAAGGATTCTGACTGTTATTCTACCCTGCTCTCTACTTAAATTTTATGCATGAGTTGATCCAATTTAAATTCTGATTAATACGATTAATGATTAAGAACTGTGCATTTTCCTCCATCCTATTACCCCTGCCCATTTTTATTTCTTTCTCTCACCTTTCAAAACTTACATCTTCAAAACTGTTTTGCTTCTAACTACTGCCTCTGTTAATTCAATTCCCTTCTATCAGCAGCCCCTTCCTTCTCTTATCCCTTTTATTTTTCTATATTCCTGTAGGTTAAGATAGATTCTATCCCAAGTGTGTATGTTATTCCATCTGTGAGCCAATTATGTTGACAGTAAATTTAAGTGGTCCCTAGTATTTCTCCTATTGACTGTAAAAGGCTCAATTGGACTTCTTTTATATGAGATAATTTATACCATTCTACTTCTCTCTTTTCCTACCTCCCATTAAATTTTTTATGCATCACTTAATTTTACTTTTTAGATATCGTACCATCATTCTTAATTCTTTTTCATTTTTTGATTCAGGCTTTCACTTAGTCCAATAATTCCTAAATTATCTCTTCTAAATCTTTTTTCCAGGTCAATTGATTTTCCAATGATATAAATTTCACATTTTCCTCCATTTTATGATTCTTTTGATTTATTTTTTTTGTTTTTGTTGAATTATTGATTTTTTAGCTTATACTTCCCTAATTCTGATTATTAAGAAATTTTTTTCTTCACTTAGATATTATATCTCCTTTTCCATTTTTACTAACTTTTTTTAGTGCATTTTTGTACCTCTTTTGCTATTTGTCCTCTTCTTTTATGTTGTTTTTTGTTCAGTATTTTTTCTCCTCCTTTTCGTTTTGCTATAATTTCCCTGTGTCACATTTCTTTCTCAAAGATTTCCTCTACACTTCTTCTTTGATTTTTAAAATTCCTTTTTGAGCTCTTCTAGAAGTTCTTTTAGGAAACCTATACAAATTCACATTTTTCTTTATAATTTTGAATGTAGCTACTTTGATTTCTTTGTTTACTTTTAAGTTTGCATATTGATTTTCCTTCTCACATTAGTAACTTTTTTATATTCAAGTCCTTGTTTGGTTATTTGTTTATTTTTCCCAGCCCTTTTCTTGACTTTTGACTTTATGTTCATGTTTAGTTCTCTTCTAGAGGTGGAGGAATTATTTTCCCAAACTTCAGGTTTTTATCCTCTTTTTAGAATTAATTCTGTAGGTCTGTAAATGTTTAATTCTTTCAGATCAGTATAAACTAAGGTGAGGTGTAGTCACTCTTCTCCTGGTCTATACTCTGCTATGTATGCTTTTCTGCCCTGGAACTGTGATTTGGGTCCTCCCTTCTGCTAGTGCCCCTCTTCAAAATGGTCTATGACAAGAAACCATACGTGGACAACACAACAGAATCCTTCTCCCAATGCCACCAAACAACCCTGTTATCTTTCTCTGACCTGCTGTTTATCACCCCTATATCTATGGGCTTAGAGCTCTTGAAGGATCTCTCACTGATACAGTTATTGAATTCTATTTTTGTTTCTATGATGATAAAAATTACATTTGTCATAAGAAATGTCACTTCCTCACCAATTTCCACAATATTAACATCTTCTCTCTTCATTGTGCTATGCTAGTTTGAATTCTTATAAGCTTTTAAATATTTTTTCTCCAATTACATGTAAAAACAATTTTTAACGGAATTTCTTTATATCTCTTGCTGCTCAGCTTTGTTGGTAATATATAGAAAGCTGATAATTTGTCTGGTTATGTTTTGTACCCTGAAACTTCGCTAAAATTTGTAATTATTTTAAATAGTTTATTTAATTATTTCTCTAAGTATAACATTGTATTATCAGCAAAGAGCAATAGTTTAGTTTTCTCTTTGACTATTTTAATTCCTTCAATTTCCTTTTCTTCTCTTATTGCTAAAGCTAGCATTTCTAGTATAATATTAAATAATAATGGAGATAGGGCATTATACTTGCTTCATAGCTTATTTTATTAGGAAGACTTCTAACGAAATCCCATTTGCAAGTGATTCATGACTGTTTACTGAACTAAATTGGTTCAGTAAGTGCTTGTTATTTTGTTATACCTATATCTATGTCACAGATAAAAAAAAAGTTCCTTTGAAAGTTCTGAAATAAATACTTTTTGGGGGTTTTAATTTCAGGAAATAGACCAAACTATCAACAGTGATTTAAAGGCCACAAAAATGAAGACAGAGTATACCACCATTCCACATTATAAAGCTGACAGATGAAAGTACATTCAGAAATGTGAGAATCTGAATAAGATCATGATTTTTCAAGGAACAATTCAAAGTACATAGAAAAAACAAGGATATAAAAAGTTTGTCACTCATTTGTAGCATTTGGAAAAAGAATGATAATCAATAATCACAGAAAAATAACGACTATTTCCTAGTGTAGAGTCCACTGGTACCAAGATAAAAATATTGAAAAGCTTTGAAAGCAACAGTAGAGTAATTGTGTCAGCATTGGTTTTATTTTACCCAACAAACTACTCCTATGAATCAGTAAGCCATGGAAATCGAGATGAGCAATTCTTCATTTGAACAATATATGGACACGTGTACCAGTCAAAATCTGCATGCTGAAAATTACATAAAATGATCCACCTACAGGAAACATGTTTCCCCAAAATTGCAACTCTATGAATATCAAATACTGCAGAAGAAAGAGAAAATGTATATCTAATAACTGTGGAAAGATATTAAATTATAATTCAGAGTTGAATGTTCATCAGAATGTACATAAAGGACAGAAGCCCTATATATGTGCTGAGTGTGGTAAAGGATTCATTGAGGAGTCAAATCTTAATATCCATCAGAGAATCCATAGAGGAGAGATTCCTTATATATGTGCTAAGTGTGGGAAAGTCTTCAACTGGAAGTTAATATCTCATAATCATAAAAGAGTTCGCAGTGGAGAGAAGCCTTACATATGTGAAGAATGTGAAGAAGGATCCACCCATAAATCAAAGCTTCATGATTATCAGAAAGTTCTCACCGAAGAAAATTGCTTTGAATGTAATGAGTGTGAGATGAGTTTCAGCCAAAAGGCTTTATTTCATGCTCATCAGACAATGCACATTAAAGAAAAATCCTATAAATGTGATGAGTGTGGGAAAGGATTCAAAAGGAAGTCAAACCTTCATAGACATTATATAATTCACACTACAGAGAAGCCCTATATGTGTGATGAATGTGGGAAAGCATTTGGATTTAAGTCAAACCTTCATAGACATCATATAATTCACACTAGAGAGAAGCCCTATATATGTGATGAGTGTGGGAAAGGAGTCAGACAGAAGTCACATCTTTATGATCATTTGAATATTCACTCTGGAGAAAAGCCCTATAAATGTGATAAGTGTGGGAAAGGATTCAGATGTAAATCAAACCTTCATGAACATGTGAGTGTCCACTCTGGAGAAAAGCCTTATAATTGTGATGAGTGTGGGAAAGGATTCAGATGTAAGTCAAATCTTCATAAACATATGAGTGTCCACTCTGAAGAAAAGCCCTATAATTGTGATGAGTGTGGGAAAGGATTCATACAGAAGTCACATCTTTATGATCATTTGAATATTCACTCTGGAGAAAAGCCTTATAATTGTGATGAGTGTGGGAAAGGATTCAGTCAGAAGTCAAATCTTCATAAACATATGATTGTCCACTCTGAAGAAAAGCCCTATAATTGTGATGAGTGTGGGAAAGGGTTCAGATGGAAGTCAAACCTTCATAGACATCATATAATTCACACTAGAAAGAAGCTCTACATATGTGCAATTTGTGAGAAAAAATTCACTCAGAAGAAATATCTTCATAAACATCTTAAAGTCCACTATGGAGAAAAGCTATTTATTTGTGATGAGTGTGGGAAAGGATTCAAATGGAAGTCAAGCCTTTGTGAACATGTGAAAGTCCACTCTGAAAAAACTCTCTTTATATGTGATGAGTGTGGGAAAGCATTTAGAAGTAAGTTAAACTTTAATAGACATCATATAATTCACACTAGAGAGAAGCTCTACATATGTGCAATTTGTGAGAAAAAATTCACTCGGAAGACATATCTTGATGAACATCTGAAAGTTCACAGTGGAGAGAAGCCCTATATGTGTGATGTGTGTGGGAAACGATTCATTCGTAATTCTAGTTTTCAGAAACATAAGAAAATCCATTTTGGAGAGAAACCATTTATTTGTGATATATGTGGAAAAGGATTTAGAGAAAAGTCAAAACTTAAATATCATCAGAGAGTCCATACTGTGATTAAGCTCTATTTTTATGAGTGATAATTTATTTAGCTGGAATTCTGTAATTTACAGTAATAAAGACAGTCCACTCCAGATAATTCCTCTATGTATAAGGAGTGTAAGAAAGAATTTAAATAAGTGTCAAAGCTTCATGATCATCAGAGGGTATTTCATGGACATTTACTCTGCCTTTGGACATTTACCTAACTGGTATGTTAAAGCAGTCAGACAAAATTCAATACTTCATGGAAATGAAAGAATTGGCATTTTAAGCAAACTTCTATTTTTGAAATGAGGGCAGTTAAATGATCCAGCTGAATTGAGTTCCTTGTAATCAACATTCAGAGTCCACACTAGATAAGCTCTATATGTGTAATGAATGTGATAAAGTATTAAATCAAAACTTTATGTTCACCACAGGTCACAAAGTTCTGTGATGAATTTTGGAAAGGTACATTCCTCAATTATTTCTTCTTCATTTAAGAGTTCCCTTAAAATGACAAAGTCTTTAAACGTAACACTTATGTATTCAAAACAAACTAGAAAGCTAAAAATAATGTTTCTAATTCATTAATTAAGAAATCCTTTAACACATTTTGCATGCAAATAGTAGACAATAAATCCATGTTTCAAATAATTGATTCTTCTACCTAGTTGCTCTTGAAAATATTAAGCACATGAATTTTATATTAAACTGAAACCAGATGCCCTGAGAAGACACTCTACTCTCAATTGTGGATTTTAAGGGAACTCTGTCTTTTCAGCTAAATAACCTCAGCCTTATACCAACATAACTGGCATTCAGGGAAGAGATTTCTCTGTACCCACTTTTTAATGTTTTAATTTTATCTCAATAAATTTCCACTTAAATTTTCCAAGTTTATATGATTCATGTGGTCTCTCTTCCTTCTTTTCCCCACTTCCTCCCAGAGCTGGCAAACAATCCAATCTGGGTTACACAGGTATTATCATGCAAAACGTATTTCCATGTTATTCATTATTTTGAGTGAATAATCTTATAAAATCAAAACCACAAATCATATACCCAAATAAACTAGAGACAAGTTATATGTTTTCACCTGCATTTCTACTCCAATATTTCTGTTTTCAAAGTGGATAGGATTCTTTTTAATTAGTCCCTCAGAACTATTCATAATAATTGCATAGCTGTTAGAAGCAAAGTCTATCACATTGGATTGTTCCAAAATATTTCAATTACTGTGTATAATGTTCTCCTGATTCTGCTTATTGCACTCTGTATCAGTTCATGGAGGTCTTTTCAGTTCTTTCTGAAGTTTCCTATAGCATAATAGTATTCAATCACCAACATATACCACATTTTGTTCAGCCATTCTCCAATTGAGGGACATCCTATGTGAAACAGGGGAGAGACTACTGCCACTGGGAAAAAACCAAAACAAAACTCTAGCCAGAATGGAGTCAAAGATAAAGAGTTTCCTAGAATTCTCTGTAGCCACACCAGGAGCAAGGAGGAAAAGTTTGCATTTCTGGCCCACAGTGAATGCTCAAATACAGTACAGATCCACAATGAAATTCCCACCTCTATCCACCCTAGGCTCCAGACCTTTCCTCTAGATAGAAATGGTCCCCTGCCCCATCCCTGCCAAGATGCCTAGGGAAATTGCTAATGCTTTTGTGAAAAAAAAAAGAGTTTTTATAGTAATCTTGATACAAAACTCTCCTGATGTTACAGTCAATAAGCACATGATCGAGCCCTCTTTTTCTCCCCCAATCCCCTACGAACTGACTTTCATACTTGTAATCTCGTGTTTGTGATTTTCAAAATTATTTACCCCTGAATATCTGTGATGATCAAGGGATTTTCAGCTGGCAACAGCACAGATACATTTTCAGAGGAATATCCTTTCTCCATAATCAGGGGCTTCCATGTTCTGGTTATTTCTTTCATTCCTTTCCAGAGCTTCTCCCTGTTCCCTGCTATCACTCTTTCTGGACTAGTTCCTGGTTTGAAGCCTGCCCCTGGAGAAGATAAGCTTTTTTCAAGGTTCCCCCTATTCAGGCAAAAAACTTAAAATTGTTTTAAACTGGACTTTAAACTGTGGTTCTTTACGCTCTTAAATTATTGGGGTGCAAGTCAGGAGGCAAATAATACCTTACTGAGAAAAACACTACATATCCCACTCAATCCCTTTCGTTAACAATTCTTTGCCACCACAAAAAGAGGAGCTAAAATATTTTTTTACAAACTGACCCTTCCCCATTTTTTTTATATTTTTTGGGATATAGACATAGTAGTGTTACTACTGGATCAAAAGCTATGCATTCTTTTAAAGCCCTTTCCTCATAGTTCGAAAAATGCTCTCCAGAATGATTGAATTAATTCACAACTCCACCAGCAATGCATGAATGTCCCAATAAATGTCCAATATTTATTATTTTCCTTTACTGTCAAATTGGCCAATCTTATGGGTGTAAGGTGGTACCTGACAGTTGTTTTAATTTGCATTTCTCTAATATAGAAAGATTTAGAACATTCATATAATTATTAGAAACTTTGATTTCATCAGGAAACTGCTTATTTATATTCTTTGACTATTTATCAGTTGGGGAATGACTCAGATTCTTATAAATTTGACTTAGTTCTTTTTATATTTGAGAAATGAGAGCTTTATCAGAAAAAAGTATTCTAAATTTTTTCCATTTTGTTGCTTCCTTTATAATTTTTATTTTATTGGTTTTTGTTTGTACAGAATTTAATATCATCAAAATTATTCATTTCATATCTTGAATTATAATCTGTTTTTGTTCAGTCATAATTTCTTCCCTTCTCCATAGTTCTGATAAGTAAACTATTTTATATTCCCCTAATTTCCTTATAATATCACTCTTTATGTTTAGATAATTTATCCATTGTTATTTTATCTTGGTATGGACACAGTGATGGTGAATCTATGGAACACATGCCAAAGATTGCATGAAGAGGACTCTTTGTGGGCATACAAGCCACCCTCCTTTCCCCCAGAGTTTGTCCACTATGTCTTGCAACATTTTTTTCACATTACCTGCCCCTCTTCCCTGCAGCCCACTGGGAGTACTTCCTCCCTTTCCTGTCTGAGGTAAGGTGGGCAGCTCACAGGCAGCAGAGCTGGATCAT
>NW_025396085.1:0-3196 GCF_016433145.1 Gracilinanus agilis | reverse complement strand
CTCTCTCTCTCTCTCTCTCTCTCTCTCTCTCTCTCTCCTCCCCTCCCCCAACAACTCTAAGACAGAGGGGCAAGGGCTAAGTATACAGGGTTAAATGACTTGCCCAGGATGACACAGGTAGGAAGTATCTGAGGCTAGATTTGAACCCAGGCCTGGATAGATTTAGAGTTAGAAGTTTCTTCTGGGGCAATCTAGTACAACTGTTTCATTTATAGATTTTTAGAGTCAAGTATCCGCTCTTCCACCTAGCTACCCCCAGTTCTTTCATTTTCCACATAAGGAACTTGAGGTTCAGGGGACTGAAATAATTACTTGCCCAAGTTCACAGAGATAGAAAACATCAAGGGTGGGATGTGAACCCAAGTCCTCGGCCTAGAAAGTCAGCACCCTTTCCATAATACTAAACTGCCTCTATTGAAGCATAAGCTGTGATTATCAAGTAATGAGACCAGCAATGCCTCATTCTTTAGTCACACATACTACAAACATGGTCAGGTGGGTGGTGCAGGGGAGGAGGGAGGGAAGGAAATAATAATCAGGGGGAAGTGAGAGGATGAAAAGTGAGTGAGCAAAGGCTGGGCCTTCTAGCTCAAAATCCTATAATTGCATTTATTGAGGATGCTATGGATTAGGAAGAGTGCAGGATTAGATACTTTTTAAGGTCCTTTCTAACATCTAAATCTGTGTCACATTTTCCTAATCTAAGAATGCTATTCATAATCATAGACTTTTAGAACTTGAAAGGATTTTGGAAATTATCTAGTCCAACACCTTCATTTTTTAGACCTAGAAACTGGAACAGAGAGCAGTCAGTCATTTTGTCCTGGGCCACATGACTAGTTGGTGTCTAGGACCTGGGTCATCCTGACATTTAGGCCTATGCTCTTTTTATTTTTTTTAGACCCTTACCTTCCATGTTAGAATCAATACTCTATTGGTTCTAAGGCAGAAGAGTGGTCAGGGCTAGGCAATGGGGGTTAAGTGACTTGTCTGGGGTCACTCAGCTAAGAAGTGTGTAAGGCCAGATTTGAACCTAGGACCTCCCATCTCTGGACCTGACTCTCAATCCACTGAGTCACCCAGCTGCCACCTATGACTTGCCTAGGGTCAGACAGCTAGGAAGTTGATGAGGCCAAATTTGAACTCAGGACCTCCATTTTCCAGTTTTGAAGCAATAACCACTGAGCCACTTATCCGCCCAAGCTTGTGCTCTTCATGCAGAGCTTCAGGATCCTCCCTTAGAAAAGGCAGCACATGGGGGGGAGAAGGCCAATTCAAAGTCATAGGACTTGGGTTGATCCCCGAGAAATATGACCTTGGACAAGTCCCAGTCATGATCATCTCTTTAGGTCTTTGAGCCTTAGTAGAAGAAAGGGGTTGGACTAGATGACTTAATATCCTTTTCAGCTCTAAATTTACAATCAGATACCGGACTATCGTAGCTTTTTAGGACTACTAAATAACCATGGGTTATCTCTCACTTGGTTAATCTCCAGTTTTATAAAACACTCTCTTTCTAGCAAGGTGTCTGAATTTTACAGCCATCCTGGGTTAGGTTAAGAAAAGAGAAGCCACCAAGCCTCTGGAGTCCTCCAAACCTCCTTGCCTTCTCCCTTGGTGTGGGGAGGAGACAGACGACCACCATGCTCCCACTACCCATAATTCTTCCTAATTGGTGGCTGCCACACTGATTTTACACAATAGGAAGCCAGGGCTCAGAGAAGTTCAGGATTAGATTCCAGTTTCTAAGGAAATGGCAGGACCAGAACTTGAATTCGGGTCTTCTGACTCAAAAACCATTTCTTCTTCCTACAGTCACATGCTGCCTCTCAGAGGCTTGTCAGAAAAGAATGCCTTGATCAAAGGCATTTTATTCTTAGGTCTAGGGTACAACTAGGCAGCTGGGATTAATTTCTTCTTTCTTATATAAGAATATTTTCTTTTATTATTATTTATTTATATTGATTTATTTTTCGGTATTAATTCCTTTTTTTTTTAACCCTTAACTTCTGTGTATTGGCTCCAAGGCAGAAGAGTGGTAAGGGTGGGCAATGGGGGTCAAGTGACTTGCCCAGGATCACACAGCTGAGAAGTGGCTGAGGCCGGCTTTGAACCCAGGACCTCCAGTCTCTAGGCCTGGCTCTCCATCCACTGAGCTACCCAGCTGCCCCGGTATTAATTTCTAATAGGATGTTTTCAAACTCCTGTAGACTTGGGGTATTTAGCTTGTTATGGTGGAGTGACTGTCAAGTTCCAATCCTTAGAGGGATTCAGGAGACTGTCCAGACTCCTAAAGGAAGAGGGGGAGGGGTCACTTTCCCTTCTCCACCCCTTCCCCACATCTAGTTTCCCCTTAGAGACAGGTCTTAGATGGGCATTTGACTCTTTCTCCTCTGTTGTTTATAAAACACTTCTGGCACCTTCTGGTTGTGGGACTGGATGGGTGGGCGCCAGAAAATGAGTCAGCACAGTGGATAGAAGGCCAGGCCTGGAGTTGTGAGGATCTGGGTTCCAATTTGACCAGGCACTTCCTAGCGGTGTGACCCCAGAGGAAGTCACTTAACCCCATTTGCTTAGACCATACCTCTCTTCTGTCTTAGAATTCATACTAAGCCAGAAGGTAAGGTTTTTTGTTTTTTTTTTTAAATTAGTAAACATTTACTAAGTGCCTATACTTGCAAAGCGCTGTGTCCAGTGCCGGCTTAGGGTTAGGGTCAGTTAGGATGTGTGTGTTACACTTTCCAAGGCAATTACAAATTCTTCTCCTTGGCAGCCCCCTGGGGATAGCGGATGTGCGTACAAGGATGGACAGATGTGGGACAAGCTCACCTGGGGCCCCACAGGCCCCTTCTGGGAGCTCCAAGCACCTGCTAGCTGCTCCAAGGTAAGCCTCCAGGCCGGAGAGGGAGAGGGAGAGGAGTCCAACCTGTCAGGGCTGCCAATAGGGAAACAGGCGTGTGTGGGGCAGGGGGAAAGATTCTGGCCTCGGGTGTGTATGTGTATATGTGTGTGTGTGAGAGGGAGAGATAGAGAGAGAGAGAGAGGGAGAGAGAGAAAAAGACAGAGTTGGGTGTCGCGCCAGGCCCAGACGGGCAGCTTGAAATCTCGCGAGAGCGGCCTCAGGGGTGACTGTAGAGGGGGAGGAGGGGGAGGCGCAGGAGGAGGAGGAGGGAGGAGGGGAGTGGTGTCGGGGAGG
>NW_025396084.1:0-3787 GCF_016433145.1 Gracilinanus agilis | reverse complement strand
GGGGCTAGTGGCAAGGTGAAGAAGGCATCCTTCAAGTCGAGGGTGGTGTACCAGCTGAGGTCAGGTGGCAGTGAGCTCAGCAAGGTATATGGGTTAGGTACAGTGGGGTGGATGTCCTCCACTCGCAGATTCACCTCCCTTAAGTCTTGGACTGGGCGAAAGTCCTGTCCTCCTGGCTTGCGGACAGGTAGGAGAGGGGTGTTCCATGGGGATCGGCAGGGGACCAGAATACCTGCTTCCCGAAGACAAGTGATATGTGGGGCAATCCCTCTTTGGGCCTCCAAGGACATGGGATACTGCTTGACCCTCACTGGAGTCGCCCCTGGTTTAAGTGCCGCAATGATGGGGGGTTGCTGGACGGCCAGGCCCATGCCTGAAATCTCAGCCCATACCTCAGGTACCTTGTCCATCCAGGGGCGGACGTGGTCTGGAACTTCCAGCGGGGCAGGGTCTGCATGGAGGTGATGCTCATCATGGAGGGATAGAGTCAAAACGTGTAGAGGTGAACCTTGATCATCTGTGACTGAGACCCCAGAGTTTGAGAAATGGATGTGGGCCCCTGCCTTGTGCAGGAGATCCTGTCGTAGGAGAGGGGCTGGGCAATCAGGGATGACAAGAAAGGAATGAGTAACTCGATGGCGACCGAGGTCCACCTGGCGGCCAGTGGTCCAATTATATCTTTTGGTACTGGTGGCACCCTGCACCCAACTGGCTTTAGAGGAGACTGCCCCGACAGGTTTTGTTAGAACTGAAAACTGAGCACCTGTATCAACCATAAAGTTCATTGGTTTCCCCTCCACCTTCAGGGTTAACCAGGACTCTGGGAGGGGTTGAGAGTCCCGTCCTCTTCAATCTTCCTCCCCCTCATTGGCCCAGAGAACTTTAGGGAGTTGGTCATGGCACGGGTGGCGGAAGGGGTTAGGATTGGGAGGTGCCCGGGAGTCTGCACCTAGAAGGCCAGGGCGAGGGGTTCTGCTCCTGGGCAGATTTGGACATTCTCATTTCCAGTGGCCTTCCTGGTCGCATTGGAAGCAATGTGAGCGGCCCCCTCGCTTACTGGGGAGTTCCTTCTGTAGTTGCTGGGACAGCCCAGCCACCAGGATCTTAGCTAGGTCTTTCTGATTCTTTCTGTCCTGTCTGGCTTTGTACTCCTGATCCTCTTGGTGCTGCCTGGTTTTGTATTCCCTCTCTTCCTGGTGTAGGCGCTCTGCCCTTTCCTCAGGAGTTTCTCGGGTGTTAAACACTCGCTCAGCTACCTTAAGGAGGTCACCTATAGACTGCTCTCCCAGGTTTTCTATCTTTTGGAGCTTTCGGCAGATATCGGGGGCCGATTGGTTGACAAATGAAGGTAGGACTGCCGCCCGACTGGTTTCTGCCAGGGGGTCCATAGGAGTGTATAGGCGAAAGGCCTCCTGGAGCCTCTCCAAGAGGGCAGCAGGGCTCTCATCAGGCCCTTGTCTAACTAAATATACCTTAGCCAAATTAGTCGGCTTGCGAGCCGCAGCACAGAGACTGGCCATGAGAACCTGGCGATAGACACGTAGGTGATCCCTACCTTCTTGTTGCTCAAAGTCCCAGGGGGGGCGAATGGAGGGAAAAGCCGCCTCTATGAGGTGAGGCTGGGTTGTGGGGAGCCCGTCTATCCCAGGAACATGTCGGCGAGCCTTGTGGAGGATTCGTTCACGTTCCTCTGTGGTGAAGAGTACCTATAATAATTGTTGACAATCATCCCAAGTGGGATGGTGTGTGAACAAAATAGATTCCAATAGGGCAATGAGTTTCTGGGGTTCCTCAGAGAAAGGAGGGTTTGGGGATTTCCAATTGTAGAGATCACTAGACGAAAATGGCCAGTATTGATAACTACGGGGTCCCCCTTGAACCACAGGCCCCACCATCTGGACTGGGAACACCGGAACTGGGTCTCCCGGGGTCTGTTCAGGTGGTTCTGGGGTCCCTTGCTTGCCTCGGCTCCTGGTGCTGAGGGCTGGGGGAGGCACCCCTCCTGCTGCCCCTCCTGGCTGAGATACCTCTGGTTGAGGTACCCCCCCTGCCACCCCTTCCAACGGAGGATACAATGGGGCATATGGGGGAGGGGACAGAATCTCAGGGGGTTCGGGAGAGGATTCTTGAAAAACAGGAGGGATAGAGGATTAGGCTTGGGCTTGGGGACGAGTCCTCAGTTTCCCTTCTTCCTGTACTGAGTGCAAGGGTCCCGATGGTCCCACCTGCTTGTTGTGTGCCTGTTTTGGGGGAATCTCGTTCTGTTTGAACAAAATCCCAGAGCCAAGGCGGGGGGTCAAGGACCAGGTCTTGCCAGGTTAAGATATAGGGGACCTGATCTAGGTGTCCCTGGGGCCCAGATCAAGGATCTTAGCTCGGATTTTTGAAATTACCCCTAAATTGAGTGTGCCGTCCCGTGGCCACCCGAGCCCAAATGAGGGCCACTCAGAAGTACACAGTGTGATCGGTTTCCCTTTCTTTACAGAGACAAACAGATTATGGGCCCGGGTTTTAAAGTCCGGGAAATGGGAAACCATAAGAGAAAGGGGGGTGGACTTACTTTGGCCCATCGTGGCTTCCAAGAGAAAAGGTGAGAGGAGGCCACAAAGGATAAGGGTTAACAGAAAGGCAACGACACAGATACGTAACGGGGAAGACAACCAAGACAAACACAAGACAAACGTGCGCACGCTCACACTCACTTGCCTGGGGGAGCCCAGACCAGTCCCGAACAATTGATGGGGATCGTGTCAATTGATGTGGGGACTGGATCTTGGTCCTCTCTCTCCTCCCAACCTCCAGTGCATCCACTGGTACCTTCCTCAGAGAACTCGAACCTCTGACTTGGGACCTCAATACCCCAAGAAAATCTGGAGGCCTTGAACCACCCGGCTGGACCCCAAAGACAAGACTCGAGCCTTTTGCTGTGGGGGCCCTGTGAGGCCTCGAACCTCACAAGTTCCAAAAAATAATTCCAAGGGGATAAGGAGGTCCAATGGTCAATGTGGCCTGTCAGTCACACACAGCACTTGCTCCCAGGGGTTCCAACCTTTGCCCTCGCGGGTCAAAAGGAGATGCGTACTGCCCCAGTCCTCTCTCAGAAAAAGGTGGAAGGGGTGCCCTTGGTTGGTAAGCTTGGCATAGGTTCCTCCGTATAAACCCCGGAGCGGTGGGGCAAGCCGAACCACTTAGCTATTATGCTTACCAAGACACGACCTTCCCCATCAGTTCAATCACACAGTCACACGCTAGGGTCCGTGCCTCGACCCCCCATAAGATGCACACACACACACACACCACACTCACACACTCCCGTACTCACCACATACACAGGCCACTCAGCTCCAGATCTCCTCACCCCTTGGCTCTTCTGGCAGTGGATCCTGTCCTGGCCACAAGGGACGAGCCCCCATATGTTGTACCCAAGTTTTGATACCCAGATTCGATCATGGCAGGAAGAATCACACTGACACTGCAATATGCAAGAAGAGGCCCATATATTTTGCTAGCAGAGAAGCTAGGGTCAGTGGCAGAGAGGAAGGCTGGCCAGTCTGACCCCGAGGCATCTCCAGCCAAGGGTTTATATAGAAAGGTTTGGGGAAGGGGGCTGGTGCATACAAAATTATAAAGATAGTGTCAGGGACAGGTGGTCAGGAAGCATATGGAGAGGGGGTTTCAGGGTCAGGGGTCAGGAAGCATTTGGGGGGTTTCAGGATTAGGGGTCAGGAAGCACTTGATCAAACATTCATAAAAAGGGGTAAATATGCATCAGGTTAATAAAACATTC
>NW_025396083.1:0-1081 GCF_016433145.1 Gracilinanus agilis | reverse complement strand
CATCAGGTTAATAAAACATTCCCAGGGAGGTAGATCAGGGTAATAAACATTCCCAGGAAGGGTAGAAAACATTTCTCAAGGAGGTGTTAAGATAGCTTTAGCTGGGAAACGTTTTTAGGTTTGTCATGGGGGGAGGTGAGGGAACAGAAAATATTTGGGGCTGGAGTTTTGATTTTTGGGCTTATCATTCCCCACTTTTTCTTATGATCCTGAGGAACCATCCTCTGGAGGTCCTTTTAAACGGCGGCGTCAGTATGTGTTGTATCAAGGGTGGGGACTGTTTGGTAGTACTGACGCAGGACCATAAGTTGCACGGTGTTAATACGTTCCTTTACAAAAATTACTAGTCGGTTAAGAATGAGGTGCCCGAAAGTTAAAAGGAGAGTTAGAAGGACTAGGGGCCCTGGAGAGTAGATATCAGAGTAGTCAGCCAGGGGGAGCGCTGGAACAGTTGCTCCTACCATGATGCCTGAGCTTCCCGCTCCGTTCTCCTTTTAGCAATGTCCTCTTGGAGTTTGGTCATAGATTCCTTGACAATGCTGGTATGGTCAGCGTAAAAGCAACATTCCTCCCCCAAGGGGGCACAGAGACCCCCTTGTTGGAGGAAGAGGAGATCGAGCCCACAGCCCTGCTGGAGCACAACCTCCGAGAGGGAGGATAGAGACTTCTCCAAGTGGGCGATAGAGTTCTCAACTCGGGCCAGATCCTCATCTACCGCGGCTCGTAAGGCAGCAAGGCTCTGGTGATGCTGAATGAGAGAGGCTATGCCAGTCCCAACACCAGCCAACCCTAAGAGCGTGGCTAACGTAATGGCAGTGATGGGCTCCCTGTGGATTCTAGGGGACGGGCGGTTTTGGGGTTCCCAGAATGTGGGGGATCCAGTAACTACTTGGGTGGATACAATCATGGCTCGGTCCCAACTGTAAAGGGTCCATTTCCAAGGTTGATGTGGGTTGGAGGGTTGTTGGGAATGTTCATGGGGTAGGTGACCGTCCACAACCGATAAAAGGAAAAAAAGATAAAGGTATGGGGCCAGAGAGGGAAAGAAGATGGAAATAGGAAACCAACCCTAAGAGGGGTA
>NW_025396082.1:0-2209 GCF_016433145.1 Gracilinanus agilis | reverse complement strand
AACATTCATAAAAAGGGGTAAATATGCATCAGGTTAATAAAACATTCTCAGGGAGGTAGATCAGGGTAATAAACATTCCGGAGGTAGATCAGGGTAATAAACATTCCCAGGAAGGGTAGTAAACATTTCTCAAGGAGGTGTTAATATAGCTTTAGCTGGGAAACATTTTTTAGGTTTGTCATGAGGGGAGGTGAGGGAACAGAAAATATTTGGGGCTGGAGTTTTGATTTTTGGGCTTATCATTCCCCACTTTTTCTTATGATCCTGAGGAACCATCCTCAGGAGGTCCTTTTAAACAGTGGCGTCAGTATGTGTTGTATCAAGGGTAGGGACTGTTTGGTAGTACTGACGCAGGACCATAAGTTGAACGGTGTTAATACGTTCCTTTACAAAAGTTACTAGTTGGTTAAGAATGAGGGGCCCGAAAGTTAAAAGGAGAGTTAGAAGGACTAGGGGCCCTGGAGAGTAGATATCAGAGTGGTCAGCCAGGGGGAGCACTGGAACAGTTGCTCATACCATGATGCCTGAGCTATCCGCTCAGTTCTCCTTTTAGCAATGTCCTCTTGGAGTTTGGTCATAGATTCCTTGACAATGCCGGTATGGTCAGCGTAAAAGCAACATTCCTCCCCCAAGGCGGCACAGAGACCCCCTTGTTGGAGGAAGAGGAGATCGAGCCCACGGCCCTGCTGGAGCACAGCCTCCGAGAGGGAGGATAGAGACTTCTCCAAGTGGGCCATAGAGTTCTCAACTCGGGCCAGATCCTCATCTACCGCGGCTCGTAAGGCAGCAAGGCTCTGGTGATGCTGAGTGAGAGAGGCTATGCCAGTCCCAACACCAGCCAACCCTAAGAGCGTGGCTAACGTAATGGCAGTGATGGGCTCCCTGCGGATTCTAGGGGACGGGCGATTTTGGGGGTCCCAGTACCTGACCATGTCTTCCCCTGTGTGGTATAAGACTCGTGGGACAACCGTTACCGGAAGGCACATTTCACCAGTTGCTCTCAGGGTTGTAGAGGACACACAGGGCGTAAGGCCAGAGGAAGTACATAGCCAGCAGGCCCCCAATGGGGGAATGAGGAATTTAAAGGATGTAGGGAGAGATATCTGGGTGCAGAGGTGGGAGTGGGTGGCTAACACCCAGTCTACACACTGCCCAGTACCCAACACAGAGTCCATAATGAGCCCATTTTTCTGTTCATCCCAGTGACACTAGGGAGGGCTATCCTGAGAGGACCTATTAAAGGAAGCATTGAGTGCAATGGCATCATAATAAGGGGGTCGGATCCCCAAACAAAGCCAACAATCTGAGGTCATATTAGGGAATGTCTGATTGAGGGAGTTATAGGAAGCGTTAAGTAGAGGTATGAGGGGGCTCTCTAAGTTTGGGACTAGACCAGGGGTAGTGGGCTGTGGGAGGGAAGGAGGAGGGGCATTGGTCTGCCTCTCTGGGACCCTTGAGTCTGAAGTCAGCTTCAGAGCAGGGGGCTGCGTAGGGGGTAATGGCCGAGGTAGATTGGGTTTAAGAACCAAGTTAGGACCTATAGATTTGGCCTTGTTCTGGACCAGTTCTTTCTTAATTAAAAACAGTCCCCCGGGGTCATTCCCACTCTGAACCATGCGGAAACCCCAGGTAAGTCCAAAGATCCAGGCATTGTCAGAGGGGGTCAAGACAGTTAACTTAAGGTGTTGGCAGTCACCTCCAACCTCATCAGCTCCGCCAATGTGCGTGATTATCCGGCGAGGCTCGTAGCCGGATGGGCTCCAGGTGAGCCTAAGGTGTGGGTCCAAGGTAGGGGGTGTCCATCCTGTGGCCTGGGTTTCGCAGCCCCAATGGGAGCAGTAAAAGTGTCCAGGAGAGTTACAATATGATTTTCCCGGATTTGAAGAGGGACAGAGATAATAGTCCTTCAGTTGAAAACTCCTCTTCCCATAAGGATTAAGGGTGAGCTCACAAGTATTGGGGAGGATCATAAGTTGGCAAGGGTAAAAGAAGAATGTGGGGGATCCAGTAACTACTTGGGTGGATACAATCATGGCTTGGTCCCAACTGTAAAGGGTCCATTTCCAAGGTTGATGTGGGTTGGAGGGTTGTTGGGAATGTTCATGGGGTAGGTGACCGTCCACAACCGATAAAAGGAAAAAAAGATAAAGGTATGGGGCCAGAGAGAGGGAAAGAAGATGGAAATAGGAAACCAACCCTAAGAGGGGTA
>NW_025396081.1:0-3789 GCF_016433145.1 Gracilinanus agilis | reverse complement strand
GGGGCTAGTGGCAAGGTGAAGAAGGCATCCTTCAAGTCGAGGGTGGTGTACCAGCTGAGGTCAGGTGGCAGTGAGGTCAGCAAGGTGTATGGGTTAGGTACAGTGGGGTGGATGTCCTCCACATGCAGATTCACCTCCCTCAAGTCTTGGACCGGGAGAAAGTCCTGTCCTCCTGGCTTGCGGACAGGTAGGAGAGGGGTGTTCCATGGGGATCGGCAGGGGACCAGAATACCTGCTTCCCGAAGACAAGTGATATGTGGGGCAATCCCTCTTTGGGCCTCCAAGGACATGGGATACTGCTTGACCCTCACTGGAGTCGCCCCTGGTTTAAGTGCCGCAATGATGGGGGGTTGCTGGACGGCCAGGCCCATGCCTGAAATCTCAGCCCATACCTCAGGTACCTTGTCCATCCAGGGGCGGACGTGGTCTGGAACTTCCAGCGGGGCAGGGTCTGCATGGAGGTGATGCTCATCATGGAGGGATAGAGTCAAAACGTGTAGAGGTGAACCTTGATCATCTGTGACTGAGACCCCAGAGTTTGAGAAATGGATGTGGGCCCCTGCCTTGTGCAGGAGATCCTGTCGTAGGAGAGGGGCTGGGCAATCAGGGATGACAAGAAAGGAATGAGTAACTCGATGGCGACCGAGGTCCACCTGGCGGCCAGTGGTCCAATTATATCTTTTGGTACTGGTGGCACCCTGCACCCAACTGGCTTTAGAGGAGACTGCCCCGACAGGTTTTGTTAGAACTGAAAACTGAGCACCTGTATCAACCATAAAGTTCATTGGTTTCCCCTCCACCTTCAGGGTTAACCAGGACTCTGGGAGGGGTTGAGAGTCCCGTCCTCTTCAATCTTCCTCCCCCTCATTGGCCCAGAGAACTTTAGGGAGTTGGTCATGGCACGGGTGGCGGAAGGGGTTAGGATTGGGAGGTGCCCGGGAGTCTGCACCTAGAAGGCCAGGGCGAGGGGTTCTGCTCCTGGGCAGATTTGGACATTCTCATTTCCAGTGGCCTTCCTGGTCGCATTGGAAGCAATGTGAGCGGCCCCCTCGCTTACTGGGGAGTTCCTTCTGTAGTTGCTGGGACAGCCCAGCCACCAGGATCTTAGCTAGGTCTTTCTGATTCTTTCTGTCCTGTCTGGCTTTGTACTCCTGATCCTCTTGGTGCTGCCTGGTTTTGTATTCCCGCTCCTCCTGGTGTAGGCGCTCTGCCCTTTCCTCAGGAGTTTCTCGGGTGTTAAACACTCGCTCAGCTACCTTAAGGAAGTCACCTATAGACTGCTCTCCCAGGTTTTCTATCTTTTGGAGCTTTCCGCGGATATCGGGGGCCGATTGGTTGACAAATGAGAGTAGGACTGCCGCCCGACTGGTTTCTGCCAGGGGGTCCATAGGAGTGTATAGGCGAAAGGCCTCCTGGAGCCTCTCCAAGAGGGCAGCAGGGCTCTCATCAGGCCCTTGTCTAACTAAATATACCTTAGCCAAATTAGTCGGCTTGCGAGCCGCAGCACAGAGACTGGCCATGAGAACCTGGCGATAGACACGTAGGTGATCCCTACCTTCTTGTTGCTCAAAGTCCCAGGGGGGGCGAATGGAGGGAAAAGCCGCCTCTATGAGGTGAGGCTGGGTTGTGGGGAGCCCGTCTATCCCAGGAACATGTCGGCGAGCCTTGTGGAGGATTCGTTCACGTTCCTCTGTGGTGAAGAGTACCTATAATAATTGTTGACAATCATCCCAAGTGGGATGGTGTGTGAACAAAATAGATTCCAATAGGGCAATGAGTTTCTGGGGTTCCTCAGAGAAAGGAGGGTTTGGGGATTTCCAATTGTAGAGATCACTAGACGAAAATGGCCAGTATTGATAATTACGGGGTCCCCCTTGAACCACAGGCCCCACCATCCGGACTGGGAACACCTGAACTGGGTCTCCCGGGGTCTGTTCAGGTGGTTCTGGGGTCCCTTGCTTGCCTCGGCTCCTGGTGCTGAGGGCTGGGGGAGGCACCCCTCCTGCTGCCCCTCCTGGCTGAGATACCTCTGGTTGAGGTACCCCCCCTGCCACCCCTTCCAACGGAGGATACAATGGGGCATATGGGGGAGGGGACAGAATCTCAGGGGGTTCGGGAGAGGATTCTTGAAAAACAGGAGGGATAGAGGATTAGGCTTGGGCTTGGGGGATGAGTCCTCAGTTTCCCTTCTTCCTGTACTGAGTGCAAGGGTCCCAATGGTCCCACCTGCTTGTTGTGTGCCTGTTTTTGGGGAATCTCATTCTGTTTGAACAAAATCCCAGAGCCAAGGTGGGGGGTCAAGGACCAGGTCTTGCCAGGTTAAGATATAGAGGACCTGATCTAGGTGTCCCTGGGGCCCCAGATCAAGGATCTTAGCTTGGATTTTTGAAATTACCCCTAAGTTGAGTGTGCTGTCCCGCGGCCACCCGAGCCCAAATGAGGGCCACTCAGAAGTACACAGTGTGATCGGTTTCCCTTTCTTTACAGAGACGAACAGATTATGGGCCCGGGTTTTAAAGTCCGGGAAATGGGAAACCATAAGAGAAAGGGGGGTGGACTTACTTTGGCCCATTGTGGCTTCCAAGAGAAAAGGTGAGAGGAGGCCACAAAGGACAAGGGTTAACAGAAAGGCAACAACACAGATACGTAATGGGGAAGACAACCAAGACAAACACAAGACAAACATGCGCATGCTCACACTCACTTGCCTGGGGGAGCCCAGACCAGTCCCGAACAATTGATGGGGATCGTGTCAATTGATGTGGGGACTGGATCTTGGTCCTCTCTCTCCTCCCAACCTCCAGTGCGTCCACTGGTACCTTCCTCAGAGGACTCGAACCCCTGACTTGGGGCCTCAATACCCCAAGAAAATCCGGAGGCCTTGAACCATCCGGCTGGTCCCCAAAGACAGGATTCAAGCCTTTTGCTTTGGGGCCCTGTGAGGCCTCGAACCTCACAAGTTCCAAAAAAATGATTCCAAGGGGATAAGGAGGTCCAATGGTCTATGTGGCCTGTCAGTCACACACAGCACTTGCTCCCAGGGGTTCCAACCTTTGCCCTCGCGGGTCAAAAGGAGATGCGTACTGCCCCAGTCCTCTCTCAGAAAAAGGTGGAAGGGGTGCCCTTGGTTGGTAAGCTTGGCATAGGTTCCTCCGTATAAACCCCGGAGCGGTGGGGCAAGCCGAACCACTTAGCTATTATGCTTACCAAGACACGACCTTCCCCATCAGTTCAATCACACAGTCACACGCTAGGGCCCGTGCCTCGACCCCCCATAAGGTGCACACACACACACACACCACACTCACACACTCCCGTACTCACCACATACACAGGCCACTCAGCTCCAGATCTCCTCACCCCTTGGCTCTTCTGGCAGTGGATCCTGTCCTGGCCACAAGGGACGAGCCCCCATATGTTGTACCCAAGTTTTGATACCCAGATTCGATCATGGCAGGAAGAATCACACTGACACTGCAATATGCAAGAAGAGGCCCATATATTTTGCTAGCAGAGAAGCTAGGGTCAGTGGCAGAGAGGAAGGCTGGCCAGTCTGACCCCAAGGCATCTCCAGCCAAGGGTTTATATAGAAAGGTTTGGGGAAGGGGGCTGGGGCATACAAAATTATCAAGATAGTGTCAGGGACAGGTGGTCAGGAAGCATATGGAGAGGGGGTTTCAGGGTCAGGAGTCTGGAAGCATTTGGGGGGTTTCAGGATTAGGGGTCAGGAAGCACTTGATCAAACATTCATAAAAAGGGGTAAATATGCATCAGGTTAATAAAACATTC
>NW_025396080.1:0-1400 GCF_016433145.1 Gracilinanus agilis | reverse complement strand
CTGAATTCAATTGGTTCAGTAAGTGCTTATTATTTTGTTATACCTATTTACGTCACAGATGAAAGAAAAAGTTTCTTGGAAAGTTCTGAAATAAATACTTCTTTGGGTTTTTAATTTCAGGAAATAGACCAAACTATCGACAATGATTTAAAGGCCACAAAAATGAAGATAGGTTATACCACCATTCCATATTGTAATGCTGACAGATGAAAGTACATTCAGAAATGTGAGAATCTGAATGATATCATGATTTTTCAAGGAACAATTCCACATACACAGAAAAAAAGGATATAAAATGTTTGCCACTCATTTGTAGCTTTTAGAAAAAATGCGATGACCAATAATCACAGAAAAATAAAGACCATTTCCTAGTCTATAGGCCACTGGTATGAAGATAAAAATATAAAAAATGTTGTTTCTTTGAAAGCAACAAAAGAGTGATTGTGTCAGCATTGGTCTTATTTTGTCCAACAAACTGCTCCTATGCATCAAAAAGTCATGGAAATCAAGATGAGCAATTCTTCATTTGGACATTGCATGGATATGAGTAGTAGTCAAAATCTGCAATTTGAAAGTTACACAAATGATCCACCTACAGGAAACATGTTTCCCAGAAATAACAACTCTATGAATCTCAAATACCACAGAAGAAAGAGAAAATGTATATGCAATAACTGTGGAAAGATATTTAGTAATAAGTCTCAGTTGAATGTTCAACAGAATATCCATACAGGACAGAAGTCCTTTATATGTGACGAGTGTGGGAAAGGATTCCAATGGAAGTCAAACCTTCGTGAACATATGAAAGTCCACACTGGAGAAAAACTCTTTATATGTGATGAGTGTGGGAAAGGATTCAAATGGAAGTCAAAACTTAATGACCATCTTAAAGTCCACTCTGGAGAAAAGCTCTTTATATGTGATGAGTGTGGGAAAGGATTCAGACGTAAGTCAAACCTTAATGAACATCTGAAAGTCCACACCGGAGAGAAGCCCTATATATGTGATGAGTGTGGGAAAGGTTTTAAATGGAAGTCAAGCCTTCAAAAACATTATAAAGTTCACACTGGAGAAAAGCTCTTTTTATGTGACAAGTGTGGGAAAGGATTCAGACAGAGTTCACACCTTCATAGACATCATAAAATTCACACTAGAGATCTCTACATATGTGTACATTGTGGGGAAAAATTCACTCAGAAGAAATATCTTCATGAACATCAGAGGGTCCACACTGGAGAAAAGCCCTATATATGTGATGAGTGTGGGAAAGGATTCAAATGGAAGTCAAAACTTCATGAACATCTGAAAGTCCACATGGGAGAGAAGCCCTATATATGTGATGAGTGTGGGAAAGGTTTTAAATGGAAGTCAAGCCTTCATAAACATTATAAAGTTCACAC
>NW_025396079.1:0-1365 GCF_016433145.1 Gracilinanus agilis | reverse complement strand
GAGGAGTTCCAGGTGAACTGGAAAGACCTCCAGGAACTGATGCAGAGTGAGAGGAGCAGAGCCAGAAGAACACTGTACACAGAGACTGACATACTATGGTAAAATAGAATGTAATGGGCTTCTGTACTAGCAGCAATGCAATGACACAGGACAGTTCTGAGGGATTTATGGTAAAGAACGCTGCCCACATTCAGAGGAAGGACTGCAGGAGAGCAAACATATAAGAAAAACAAGTGCTTGAATGCATGGGTTGAGGTGGACATGATTGGGGATGTAGACTCGAAACTACCACACCAATGCAACTATCAACAATTTGGAAATAGGTTTTGATCAAGGACACATGATAAAACTAGTGGAAATATGCGTAGGCCATGGGTTGGGGGAGAGTGGGGGAGGGAGGTTGAAGGGGAAAGTAGGGGCATGAAGCATGTAAACAGGCTAAAAATGAATATTAATAAATGTTTAAAAAATTAAAAAAATACTGCTGGGAAATTTGGAAAATAATATGGGAGAGATTAGGTTTAGATCAACATCTCACACCCTACACCAAGATAAATTCAGAATGGGTGAATGACCTGAATATAAAGAGGGAAACTATAAATAAGTTAAGTGAACACAAAATAGTATACCTGTCAGATCTCTGGGAAAGGAAAGATTTTAAAACCAAGCAAGAGTTAGAGAAAGTTACAAAATGTAAATTAAATGGTTTTGATTATATTAAGCTAAAAAGCTTTTGTACAAACAAAAACAATATAGTCAAAATCAGAAGGGAAACAGCAAATTGGGAAAAAATCTTTATAACAAAAAACTCTGACAGGGGTCTAATTACTCAAATATACAAGGAGTTAAATCAGTTGTATAAAAAATCAAGCCATTCCCCAATTGATAAATGGGCAAGAGACATGAATAGGCAATTTTCAGGGAAAGAAATCAGAAGTATCAATAAGCACATGAGAAGATGTTCTAAATCTCTAATAATTAGAGAAATGCAAATCAAAACAACTCTGAGGTATCACCTCACACTTAGTAGATTGGTTAAAATGACAGAAGGGGAGAGTAATGAATGTTCGAGGGGATGTGGCAAAATTGGGACATTAATACATTGCTGGTGGAGTTGTGAACTGATCCAACCATTCTGGTTGGCAATTTGGAACTATGCTCAAAGGGCTATAAAAGAATGCCTGCCCTTTGATCTAGCCATACCATTGTTGGGTTTGTACCCCAAAGAGATCATAGATAAACAGACTTGTACGAAAATATTTATAGCTGCACTTTTTGTGGTGGCAAAGAACTGGAAAAGGAGGGTATGTCCTTCAATTGGGGAATGGCTGAACAAACTGTGGTATATGTGGGTGATGGAATACT
>NW_025396078.1:0-1221 GCF_016433145.1 Gracilinanus agilis | reverse complement strand
ACAATGATTTAAAGGCCACAAAAATGAAGATAGATTATACCACCATTCCATATTGTAATGCTGACAGATGAAAGTACATTCAGAAATGTGAGAATCTGAAAGATATCATGATTTTTCAAGGAATACACAGAAAAAGAAGGAAATAAAATGTTTGCCACTCATTTGTAGCATTTAGAAAAAGTGTGATGACCAATAACCACAGAAAAATAAAGACCATTTCCTAGTTTATAGTCCACTGGTATGAAGATAAAAATATAAAAAATGTTGTTGCTTTGAAAGCAACAAAAGAGTGATTGTGTCAGCATTGGTCTTATTTTGTCCAACAAACTGCTCCTATGAATCAAAAAGACACGGAAATTGAGTTGAGCAATACTTCATTTGGATAATGCATGAACATGTGTACTAGTCAAAATCTGCAATTTGAAAGTTACACAAATGATCCACCTACAGGAAACATGTTTCCCAGAAATTACAACTCTATGAATATCAAATACCATAGAAGAAAGAGAAAATGTATATCCAATAACTGTGGAAAGATATTTCGTAATAAGTCTCAGTTCAATGTTCACCAGTATGTCCATAAATGACAGAAGCCCTATATGTGTGCTAAGTGTGGGAAAGGATTTAACTGGAAGTTAATATCTGATGATCATAAAAGAGTTCACACTGGAGAAAAGCCTCAGATATGTGAAGAGTGTGAACAAGGATCAGTTCATAAATCAAAGCTTCATGATTATCAGAAAGTCCACACCAAAGAAAAGTTCTTTGAATGTAATCAGAGTGGGATGAGTTTCAGCTCAAAGGCTTCATTTCATTCTCATCAGACCATGTACATTAAAGAAAAATCCTATATATGTGATGAGTGTGGGAAAGGATTCAGACGTAAGTCAAACCTTCATGAACATCTGAAAGTCCACACTGGAGAGAAGCCCTATATATGTGATGAGTGTGGGAAAACTTTTAAATGCATGTCATACCTTCATAAACATCATAAAATTCACACTGGAGAGAAGCCTTACATGTGTGTGGATTGTGGGAAAAAATTCACTGACAAGACACATCTTCATGTACATCAGAGAGTCCACACTGGGGAGAAGCCCTATATATGTGATGAATGTGGGAAAGGATTCAAATGGAAGTCAAACCTTCGTGAACATGTGAAAGTCCACACTGGAGAAAAGCTCTTTATATGTGAAGAGTGTGGGAAAGGATTCAGACAGA
>NW_025396077.1:0-10792 GCF_016433145.1 Gracilinanus agilis | reverse complement strand
TGAACATCAGAGGGTCCACACTGGAGAGAAGCCCTATATATGTGATGTGTGTGAGAAGAGATTCACTTGTAATTCAAGTTTTCAGAAACATAAGAGAATCCATATTTGACAGCAACCATATATTTGTAATATGTGTGGAAAAGGATTTAGAGAAAAGTTAAAGCTTAAATATCATTAGAGAGTCCATATTCTGAATAAGCCTTATTTTTATGAGTGGTAATTTATTTACCTGGAATTCAGTAATTCACAACCATCAAGATAGTCCACTCTTCAGATAATTCCTCTACATGTAAGGAGTGTAAGAAAGAATTTTTAAGTGTCAAAGCTTCATGACACCAACGAGTCTATAATGGGGATTTACTCTGCCTTTGGACATTTACCTAATTGGTATGTTAAAGCAGTTAGACATAATTCAACACTACATGGAAATCAGAGAATTGACATTGTAGGCAAACCACTATTTTTGGGATGAGGGCAAATAATGATCCAGCTGAATTGAAGTCCTTGTAATCAACAAAGTCCACAGTAGATAAGCTCTCTATATGTAATGAATGTGATAAAGTAGTACATCAAAACTTCATGTTCACCACAGATCACAAGGTTCTGTGAGGAATTTGGGAAAGGATATGTTCCTCCATTATTTCTGCTTTGTTTCTTTAAAATGACAGTCTTTAAATGTAACACTTATGGATAGATGTAATCAAAACAAAATAGGTACCTGTAAAACAAATGTTTCCAATTCATGAATCAAGAAATCCTTTAACACATGTTGCGTGAGATTAGTTCAGAAAAAAAGCCATGTTTCTTCTACCTAGTTGCTCTTGAAACTATTAAGTCCATAAATTTTATATTAAAATGAAAACAGATACCCTGAGAAGACCCTATACGCTCTAATGTATATAGTGTTATAGTTTATTTTAACCAATTGATAAATTCACATAGATGTAATGGAATTCATTTTACTATCTTGAGAATGAATTGGATAGCCTGACTCAATCATTCCTGTTACATATTTGCTGTCCTTGCTAATGATCTCTGCCATTACCTCCTTCCCCCACCTTCCATGTTCCCATGGAACTAACTTGTTCTTCTTGTTGTCACTAGTATTTTTGGAACTGTCTACTTATTTTTAGTAATGGCGTAACCTATGGTTTGTTCTTTAAATTATTCAGAAACCTAGTAAATTCTGCCTTTCATAAAATGTTAGCTTTTTAAAATTTTTCTTCTATGCCTACATAAAAATAAATAAATTATATGCAATCAAAGATTGTGTCTGCATCCTTTCATATAGGCATATGAATTGTCATGTTTTGCTTAATATAATAATTTAAACTATTTTCCTAAATTGGAATCATCTTTGATTCAATTTAATCATAATTAATGATTTCTGGATAAAGTTCTTTAATATTCCTGAGAAGTAATATAAGGTTATTAAATAGAATTCATTAATGATATTTTTCTTCAATTTTCAATTTAAAAAAATTGGGTTGTGTTAAGTATTTCTACTGTACAGCATTCTATTTTCCACCTTTATACCTTAGAACAGGGGTTGGCAATGTATTGCTCTCAAGCTATACCAGGCTCTTTTTTTTTTAACATTTATTAACATTTATTTTTTTGAAAAGTTAACATGGTTAAATAATTCATGCTCTTACTTTCCCCTTCATCCCCTGACTTCCCTGTCATCCCCATGGCTGATGCGTATTTCCACTGGTTTTATCATGTGTCATTGATCAAGGCCTATTTCCAAATTGTTGATAGTTGCATTGGTGTGGTAGTTTCGAGTCCACATCCCCAATCATGTCCACCTCAACCCATGTGTTCAAGCAGTTGTTTTTCTTATATGTTTCCTCTCCTGCAGTCCTTCCTCTGAATGTGGGTAGCATCTTTACCATAAATCCCTCAGAACTGTCCTGTGTCATTGCATTGCTGCTGATACAGAAGTCCATTACATTCAATTTTACCATAGTATATCAGTCTCTGTGTACAATGTTCTTCTGGCTCTGCTCCTTTCGCTCTGCATCAGTTCCTGGAGGTCTCTCCAGTTCACGTGGGATTCCTCTAGTTTATTATTCCTTTTAGCACAATAGTATTCCATCAGCAGCATATACCACAATTTGTTCAGCCATTCCCCAATTGAAGGACATCCCCTCATTTTCCAGTTTTTTGCCACCACAAAAAGCTCAGCTATAAATATTTTAGTACAAGTCTGTTTATCTATGATCTCTTTGGGGTACAAACCCAACAATGGTATGGCTGGATCACAGGGAAGGCATTCTTTTATAGCCCTTTGAGCATAGTTCCAAATTGCCAGCCAGAATGGTTGGATCAGTTCACAACTCCTCCATTAACGCATTAATGTCCCAATTTTGCCACATCCCCTCCAACATTCATTACTCTCCCCTACTTTCATTTTAGCCAAACTGCTAGGTGTGAGGTGATACCTCAGAGTTGTTTCGATTTGCATTTCTCTAATTATTAGAGATTTGGAACACTTTCTCATGTGCTTATTGATACTTTTGATTTCTTTACCTGAAAATTTCCTATTCATGTCTCTTGCCCATTTATCAATTGGGGAATGGCTTGATTTTTTATACAACTGACTTAACTCCTTGTATATTTGAATAATTAGACCCCTGTCAGAGTTTTTTGTTATAAAGATTTTTTTCCCAATTTGTTGTTTCCCTTCTGATTTTGACTACATTGGTTTTGTTTGTACAAAAGCTTTTTAGCTTCATATAATCAAAACCATTTAATTTACATTTTGTAATTTTCTCTAACTCTTGCTAGGTTTTAAAATCTTTCCTTTCCCAGAGATCTGACAGGTATACTATTTTGTGTTCACTTAATTTATTTATAGTTTCCCTCTTTATATTCAAGTCATTCACCCATTCTGAATTTGTCTTGGTGTAGGGTGTAGGGTATGAGATGTTGATCTAAACCTAATCTCTCCCATATTGTTTTCCAAATTTCCCAGCAGTTTTTGTCAAATAGTGGATTCATGTCCCAAAAGTTGGGCTCTTTGGGTTTATCATACAATGTCTTGCTGATGTCGTTTACCCCAAGTCTATTCCACTGGTCCTCCCTTCTGTCTCAGCCAGTACCATATTGTTTTGATGACTGCTGCTTTATAGTATAGTTTAATACTGGTACTGCTAGGCCCCCTTCCTTCACATTTTTTCATTTTTCCATTGATATTCTTGATCTTTTGTTATAGTTTTTTCTAATTCAGTAAAGAAGTTTTTTGGTAATTTGATAAGTATGGTGCTAAATAGGTAAATAAATTTGGGTAGAATGATCTTTTTTGTTATGTTAGCTTGTCCTACTCATGAAAAATTAATGGCTTTCAAATTGTTGAGATTCAGTTTTATTTGTTTGGAAAGTGTTTTGTAGTTTTTTTCGTATAATTGCTGTGTTTGTTTTGGTAGCTAGATTCCCAAGTATTTTATATTGTTTAGGGTGATTTTAAATGGTGTTTCTCTTTCTACCTCTTGCTGCTCTGATGTGTTGGAAATATGTAGAAATGCTGATGATTTATGTGCATTTATTTTGTATCCTGCAACTTTGCTAAAGTTGTTGATTACTCCTACCAGCTTCTTTGTTGATTCTCTAGGATTTTTTAAGTATACCATCATATCATCTGCAAAGAGTGATAGCTTAGTCTCCTCATTGCCTATTTTGATACCTTCAATTTCTTTTAATTCTCTAATTGCTACTGCTAGTGTTTCTAGTACTATGTTGAATAGTAGAGGTGATTATGGGCATCCTTGTTTCACTCCTGATCTTATTGGGAAGGCTTCTAATTTATCCCCATTGCATATAATGCTTGTTGATGGTTTTAAGTATATACTGTTTATTATTTTTAGGAAAGTTCCTTCTATTCCTATACTTTTCAGTGTTATCAATAGGAATGGATGCTGTATTTTGTCAAAGGCTTTTTCAGCATATATTGAGATAAACATGTGATTTTTGTTTGTTAGACTGTTGATATGGTCAATTATGTGGATGGTTTTCCTAATGTTGAACCATCCTTGCATTCCTGTTATTAAACCCACCTAATCATGGTGGATGATCTTCTTAATTACTTGCTGGAATCTCTTTGCTAGTATTCTATTTAAGATTTTTGTATCTATATTCATAGTTTTCTTTCTCTGTTTTTGGTCTACCTGGCTTTGGAATCAGTACCGTATTTGTGTCATAAGAGGAATTTGGTAGGACTCCTTCTTTGCTTATCATATCAAATAATTTGTATAGTATTGGGATTAGTTGCTCTTTGAATGTCTGATAGAATTCACTTGTGAATCCATCAGGTCCTGGTTATTTTTTCTTAGGGAGTTCTTTGATGGCTTGTTCAATTTCTTTTCCTGATATGGTATTATTTAGGTATTCTATTACTTCTGCTGTTAATCTAGGCAGTTTATATTTTTACAAATATTCATTCATATCTCCCAAATTGTTATATTTGTTGCCATATAATTTGGCGAAATAGTTTTTAATGATTGCCTTAATTTCCCCTTCATTAGAGGTGAGGTCTCCCTTTTCATCTTTGATACTGTCCATTTGGTTTTCTTCTTTCCCTTTTTTTATTAGATTGACCAGTACTTTGTCTATTTTATCTGTTTTTTCAAAATACTAGCTTCTAGTCTTATTTATTAATTCAATAGTTCTTTTACTTTTGATTTTATAATTTAGTTTTCAACTGGGGATTTTTAATTTGCTCGCTTTCTAATTTTTTGAGTTGCATGCCCAATTCATTAATTTCTGCCCTCATTAATTTGTTAATATATGCACTCAAGGATATAAATTTCCCCCTGAGTACTGTCTTGGCTGCATCCCACAGAGTTTGGTAGGATGTCTCATCATTGTCCTTCTCTTCAATGAATTTGTTGATTGTTTCTATGATTTCTTTTTGACTAATTGGCTTTGGAGAATCATATTTTTTAATTTCCAAATGGTTTTTGATTTGCCTGTCCCGGTGCCCTTATTAATTATTATTTTTATTGCATTATGATCTGAGAAGGTTACTTTTAATATTTCTGCTCTTTTGCATTTGTTTGCAATGTTTCTATGCTCTATTACATGGTCAATCTTTGTGAATATACCATATGCAGCTGAAAAGAAGGTGCATTCCTTTTTGTCCCTATTTATTTTACTCCACATATCAATTAAATCTAATTTTTCTAGGACTTCATTCACCTCTCTTACCTCTTTCTTATTTATTTTTTGGTTTGATTTATCTAGATCTGAAAGAGGAATATTTAGATCTCCCACTATTATGGTTTTACTATCTATTTCCTTCTTGAGATCTGCCAGTTTCTCCTTTATGAATTTGGATGCTATGCCACTTGGTCCATACATATTGAGCAATGTTATTTCCTCATTGTTTATACTGCCTTTGATAGGATGTAATGACCTTCCCTGTCTTGTTTAATCATATCTATTTTTACTTTGGCTTTCTCAGAAATCATAATAGCCACTCCTGTCTTCTTTTTCTCATTTGATGCCCAAAAGATTTTGCTCAAGCCCTTAACCTTAAACTTGTATATGTCTACCCACCTTATATATGTTTCTTGTAGACAAAATATGGTAGGATTTTGGTTTCTGATCCACTCTGCTATTTGCTTCTGTTTTATGAGCGAGTTCATTCCATTCACATTCAGAGTTAAAATTATCAGTTGTGCATTCACTGACATTTTTGTATCCTCCCCTAGTCCCACCCCTTCTTCTTACACTATTTTCTTTTAAACCAGTAGTTTGCTTTAAGCAGGTATCCCTTATCCCCTCCTTTGATTAACTTCCCTTTCTACCCCCTCCCTTGTTATTCCCCTTTTTTATTTTTAAAGGCCTAATGAATTCCCTCCTCCTTCTTCTCCCCTCCCTTTTTTGACCTCCCCTCTCCCCTGCTCCCCTTGGTTTATTCCTTTTGACTTTCTCAGTAGGGTTAGATAGAGTTTTTTATCCCAATGGATAATATAGCTACTCTTCCCTCTCCGGGTTGATTACACTGAGAGTAAGGTTTAAATATTGCCTCTTAATGCTCTCTTCCTCTCCTTCTTATAATAGTATTTGTCCCCTCCCCTTCCCATGCCCTCTTTGTATGTAATGGAATGTCCTATTTTTCTTATTCACTCAAGTTTCTCTTGGTGACCCCTACTATTCCTCCCCTCTTTCCCACCACCCATGTCATCTTAGACCATTTAGTTTTGAGTCCTCTCCCTATGAATTATTCTTCTGATTGCTATAATAGTGAACACTATAATAGTGAGTAGAGTTCCCTACAGAGAATTATACATAGCATTTCTCCACATAGGAATACAGATAATTAGTTCTTATTGAAGCCCTTAAATAGTCAAATTTAAAAAATTATGAGTTTGTTTCTTTCCCCTCTGTTTCTTATTTACCTTTTCATGTTTCTCTTGATTTTTGTGGTTGGATATCAAACATTCCATTTAGTCCTTGTCTTTTCTGTGCAAATACTTGGAAATCTTAAATTTTGTTGAATGCCCATACTTTCCCTTCGGAAGTATATAGTCAGTTTCGATGGGTAGGTTGATCCATGGTTGAAGGCCTATCTCTCTTGCCTTTATGAATATCATATTGTGGTCTTTTAGCGTGGAGGCTGCCAGATCCTGTGTGATCCTGATTGGTGCTCCTTGATATTTGAATTGTCTCTTTCTGACTTCTTGTAAGAATTTTTTCTTTTATTTGAAAGCTCTTGAATTTGGCTATTATATTCCTGGGTGTTGCCCTTTCTGGGTCTAGTGTAGAGGGTGATCTATGGATCCTTTCAATGTCTATATTGCCCTCTTGTTGTAGAACTTCAGGGCAATTTTGCTGAATAATTTCTTTTAGTATGGAGTCCAAGTTTCTATTAATTTCTGCTTTTTCTGGAAGACCAATGATTCTCAAATTGTCTCTTCTAGACCGGTTTTCTTGGTCTATCACTTTCTCATTGAGATATTTCATGTTTCCTTAGATTTTTTCAGTCTTTTGACTTTCTTTTATTTGTTCTTGTTGACTTGAGAGATCATTAGCTTCTAATTGCTCAATTCTAGCCTTTAGTTACTGGTTTCAGCTAGAATCTTTGGGTTTTCGACTATAATCTTTTGGTTTTCCTTTTCAATCTGGTCATTTCTGGTGTTCACTTTCCTAATCAGTTCATTTGATTTCTGAGCCTCACTTTCCAATTGCAAAATTCTGCCTTTTAAACTTTCATTTTCTTGCTAGATCTCTTCCATCTTTTTCATCATCTCAGATTTGAACTCTTCAATAGCTTGTGACCAGTTTTCATTGTTTTGGGAAGGTTTGGATATTATTACTTGTTTGTCCTCCTCTGTTGTCTGGATTTTCTCTGTGTAAAAGTTGTCTAGTGTTCCAGAGTTCTTCTTGATAATCTTTCTCCTCTGGACTTCCTGAATTTGGCTTGCCATTGTTGTTAGCCCAGCGCCTTCTGCGCTTTATCCTCACACTCAGGGTCTGTCTAGGCTCCCAAGGTCTCAGGTCTCATTGTTCTTAGGGTCGAGCCTCTTGGTTGTTCCTGGTCTGCCCCTCTGCCCAAGGCTCCTTCAGCAGTCTCAGGGAGCTGCTTCCACAGCCTTGCTCCCGTCTGCACAGGGTCCCCACTCACAGTTTTAGCCTGTGATCAAGATCTTTGTCCTTGCCTACGGCAATGCCTTCACCCGCTCAGACGCTCGGGAAAGTCTGTGCATGTTCTTTAGCCTCTTGGGGTTCTAAGTCTTGCTGCTCTCAGGAACAAGCCCTGGAGCTGCCAGTGACTTAATGGGTCCGGCAATCCTGCTTTAACTCTTGTGCACTGGCCTCTGAGTTGTACATGGTGTGGGGTGTGAGGTAGGAGCTTCTTCCTCTCGCATTTTAGTGAGAGCTGTTTCACCCCTTTATACTGTGGAAATGCCCCGATTCCATGTACCTTCAATGCTGTGCCCTGTTGTGGGGTCTCTTTGTTTGTCTGGATTCGTTTTTATGTCCCCTTGAGGAGTCCTGTATGCTTCAGTTCAGAGAGATCAAGCAGTGCTGCTCCTTACTCTGCCGCCATCTTAACCGGAAGTCCGCTAATTGATACTTTTGATTTCTTTATCTGAAAATTGCCTATTCATGTCTCTTTCCCATTTATCAATTGGGGAATGGTTTGATTTTTTACAATTGATTTAACTCCTTGTATATTTGAGTAATTAGACCCCTGTCAGAGTTTTTTGTTATAAAGATTTTTTCCCAATTTGTTGTTTCCCTTCTGATTTTGGCTCCATTGTTTTTGTTTGTACAAAACCTTTTTAGTTTAATATAATCAAAATCATTTATTTTACATTTTGTAATTTTCTCTAACTCTTGCTTGGTTTTAAAATCTTTTCTTTCCTAGAGATCTGACAAGTAAACTACTCTATGTTCACTTAACTTATACATATTTTCCCTCTTTATATTCAAGTCATTCACCCATTCTGAATTTATCTTGGTGTAGGTTCTGAGATGTTGATCTAAACCTATTCTCTCCCATATTGTTTTCCAAATTTAATGATATCTCAAGACAGCAAGAACAAATAAAACAAAGTCAAAAGACTGATAAAATAGAAGGAAACATGAAATATTTCAATGAGAAAGTGACAGACCAAGAAAACAGGTCTAGAGGAGACAATCTGAGAATCATTGGTGTTCCTGAAAAAAGCAGAAATTAATAGAAATTTAGACTCCATAGTAAAATAAATTATTCAGCAAATTTGGCATGTCAGGCTCTTTTGAGGGCCAGATATGGCTCTTTCTGCAGGAGCCATAAAGTCAATTTTTTTTTCAGGTGCTGTTACAGGAATGCGCACTGTGAGCACTGTAAGGCTCTCATGAAATTACATTTTAAAAAATGTGGCGTTTATAGATCTCACTGTCAAAAAGGTTGCTGACACCTGCCTTGGTATGTACTTCTTTCTTGTCTCTACTTCCTAAAAAAACCAAAACCTAGTTTTCCTCAGTTTACTCATCTGTAAAGGGAACTGTAGAAGGGAATGACAAATAAATCACTTGAGTATCTTTGTCAAGAAAATACAAAATAAAGTTAAGTTAGATATGATTGAAAAACAATAGCTCCTAAGATTCTAATAACTCTTTATACAGTACGACTTCATATATTTGCTATATAGTAAAGGTTTTGTAATAATATTTTGAAGTTTACATAATCAGAATGTTTTTTTGTATTTAGTTGAACTAAGACTCCCTGAGGACTGAGAGTAATTTTCTCCATTCAGAACTAATTTTGCCTTTCTTGGTTACGGAGAATAAGTCTAGAACTTTTTTCACATGAAAAAATTCTTTCTTTAAATATTTGATGATGGGGATAATGTTCGCTCAGAGCTCTTTAACATTTTAAACTTTTACATTCTGTCTTATACTCTATACTAAGTATTGTTTCCAATAGAGAAGGGCAGTAAGGGCCAGCCAATGGGGGTGAAATAACTTTTTCAGCATCACAAAACTAAGCAGTGTCTGAGGTCACATTTGAAACCAGGACCCTTCCATGTCTAGGACTTGCTCTCCATCCACTGATCAACATACTACCACTACTTTGAGCCTGTTCTTTTGAGTCTAAAATTCCTGGTTCATTCACCTAATCCATATAACGTCTCCACGTGCCTTCCTAATCCTGGATGCTTTTCTCTGGCCACACTTCAAGCACATGCTTTGACCTCAACACCATGATTCCAACTGCTACTGGCCAGACTCACAGACACTCTATCACTTCCCTCCTTCCTAACATCCCAACTAACAGTGCAACTAAGGTCAGAGAGGGCTGTCCTCAGTGTGGGCTCAGTGAACCCAGAGAGCACATGAGAACCCTCAGACACAGGCAATGTGGTTTTATCACCTGATCAGGACATACCTGGGCACAGCCTGGATGTCCTCCAGTCCCTGCATCCCTGGTCCACGTTTAGGCTGAATTCTGGATTTTTTCTAAGGCTGATGGATGGCTGCTTTCTCTCCCAGCCAGCTTTGTCACTCCCCTATAAGCACATTATTTGGATCTGAGACCAGCTGGTTGTTAGTGTGACTATGTATGAACATATAAATGTGTGTGTGTGTGTATACACGTATATAAACACATATATATTATATCTATCTGATGGGATTTCTGTAAGCCTTTGTGCTAAATTTCTCTACATATCTGTGTGGAACTTTGTCTCTCTGTGAGAGTACATATGTGGGTCTCTGGATGTGAGCCAGGAATTCTCCAATCCTATTGATTTCCTTAATCATCCATTAGATCCTTTCCCACCACTCACCATGGGGCAGGTATGCAGCAGATATTGCTTTGTCTTTCTCCTTAAGGAACCCTCAGCCTTCTACAGACACACTCAGCACTCAGGGAATGTGTTACTCTCTGCTCTTTTTCAAAAGATTGTGAGTCAGAAAGCCCAATGGGGATGGGAGCCAGGAGGGTCCTGAAATATTGAGACTGAGGTCCCTGAGAGGGAAGAGATCCCAGATTATTATTTTTTCTTTAAGCCCACTCAGGATTTAGATCACTCAGGACTGAAAGGAGACTCCCATCTCTCATTTTTAACTCTACAGAGATTTCTTTATATCTGTCCCCCTATCAAGGTGAATAAAACTTAGAAATTTGGATTTATTAAAGATTTATTTTGTTTGTTGTGAGGCCTGCTTATAATCAGGAATGACTTCTCTGTCTCCCTCTGCCTCAACTTCTCTGTCTCTTCTCTATCTGTCTCTGTCTCTCTGTCTCTCTGTCTCTCTGTCTCTCTGTCTCTCTGTCTCTCTGTCTCTCTGTCTCTCT
>NW_025396076.1:0-12708 GCF_016433145.1 Gracilinanus agilis | reverse complement strand
CTGTCTGAGGTAAGGTGGGCAGCTCACAGGCAGCAGAGCTGGATCATGTTTTTCTGATGGCTTTGTTAGTGACATGGTCAATGTTATTGATAGTTTTCCAATATTGAACCAATGCTATGTTGCAGATATAAGTCCCATCTAGACTTAATGAATAATTCTTGTGATATAATGATGTAATCTCATTACTAGTTTTTATTTAAAGTTTTTAAATTATTCATTAGCAAAATTATTCTATAGTTTTTCCCCCTCTATTTTTCTCTTCCTAGTTAGTTATTAGCACCATATTTGTGCCATAAAAGGAATTTTGCATGATTCCTTCTCAGCCTATTTTTCCATTTAGTTTATATAGTACTGGAATTAAATGTCCTTTAAATGTTTGGTAGTGTTAATATAAATACGTGGGACCAGGGCTAGAGATTTTAATTGGTTATTAATAAAAGGGAGAAAGTGAAAAATGAGAAAGAGGAGCTGGAGATAGATTTCCCTTAAAGAAGGGTTCCTAAGTATGAAATCTCCATTTAACTTATATAAATCCCTTTGCAAAAGTTTGGGCCCTTAGCCAATTGAATCAGAAGTAGAGGGAGAACCTTGTGCTTCTCCTCTGGACTTATATACCCTCACCCCTGGATCCTCTATAATTTTTCTGTATCACAGTATTGATTAGAGTAGGTAAGTTGTAGGTTTTTATTGTTAAAGTATTGCAGTTACCATGTAAAGAATTTTTTGGTGGAACTCTCTTCACCTTAGATCACTTCACATAAATCTTTTCATGATTTTCTGAAGTCACATTATCTCATCATTTCTTATAACACAATAATTTTGCATCAAAATCATATACCATCTTTTGCTGAGCCATTCTCCAATTGATGAGTATCCTGTCATTTTCCAATTCTTTTCTACCACAGAAAGAGCTGCTGTACATATAGTAGTGGTATTGCTCGGTCAAAGGATATGCACAATTTTATGGGTCTTTGGGCACATTTTCATATTGTACTCTAGAATAGTTAAATCAGTTCACAGTTCCATGAACAGTGCATTGGTATAACTATTTTTAATTATCACCCACATTTGTCATTTTCCTCTTGTCATGTAACCTATCTAATAGTTATGAGATAGAATCTTAGAGTTGTTTTTATTTGTGTTTCTCTAATTATTAGTGATTTATAACATTGATATGACTTGATAATTTTGACTTCTTAAATGCCTTGTTCATATCATTAGAAATGTCAACTTTATCAAAGAAACTGACTGTCATGCTCCTCATCCCTGCTAGTTTTGTGTTTTCCTTCAAATTTTGGCTATATTAGTTTTCTTTGTGCAAAATGTTTTTAATTTATTCCAACCAAAATTATCCATGTTGCCTCATATAATCTTTTCTATCTCATGTGGAGTAATAAACTCTTCCTTTATCTATAAATCTAACAGGTAAGGGAGTATCTGGGTAGCTCAGTGGATTGAGAGTCAGGCCTAGAGACAGTAGGTCCTCGGTTCAAATCTGCCTCAGCCACTTCCCAGCAGTGTGACCCTGGGCAAGTCACTTGACCCCCATTGCCCACCCTTATCACTCTTCCACCAAGGAGCCAATACACAGAAGTTAAGGGTTTAAAAAAAAAAAGAAAAATCTAACAGGTAAATTTTTCCATACTTTCATAGTTTTCTTTTGATAGCACCTTTCATGTCTTGATTATAAGCCTTATCTTGGTGTGCAGTGTAAGATTTTGGTCTATGCCTACTTTCATCCAAATGCTTTCCAGTTTTCCTGAGAGTTTTTGTCATGTAGTAAGTTCCACCATTCTTCAACCTCCCCCATCAGCTTGAATTTTTGAGTTTATCAAACACTAGATTATTATTTCCTAATTTATATACCAAATCTCAGGATATTAGCTTAAAGTACGCGATTTCTTAGCCAGTATAAACTGATTTGTGCATCATCACTTCCTGACATAGTTTAAAACTTGGCATTTGAAGGCTTCTTTCCTTTGTGTTTTTTATTTTTTCATTGATTCATTTGCTATTCTTGACCTTTTGTTCTTCCAGATCGATTTTGTAATTTTTTTCTAGTTCTATAAAATAATTCTTTGATTGTTTCATATAGAATGGAATAAGTAAATAATTTTAGGTTGAATTGCCATAATTGTATCATCATTATCATAGCCTCTTCATGAAAAATTAATATTTCTCCAGTTGTTTAGATTTCTATTTTTGTGAAAAATGTTTCATAATGGTGTTCTTATTCTTAACTGGATTTGTCTGGGAAGTTAGGTTTCAAAATAATTTCTACTTTCTGTGTTTGTTTTAAGTGGAATGTTTCCTTCTATCTCTCCCTGATGTATTTTCTGATATTGTACAGAAAGGCTGATGATTTATATGGGTTTATTTTATATTCTACAACTTTGCTAAAATTGTTAATCATTTCAGCTATTTTTAGCTGATTCTCTATGGTTTTCATATCATCTGTGAAGACTGAAAGTTTTATTTCCTCATTGACTTTTTTTATTCTTTTGATTTATTTTTCTAGTTTAATTGCTATAGCTATCTTTTATAAAATATTATTAAATCATGATTATGAGGGACATACTTGTTATACCCTGAATCTTATTCCTTAAATAAAGTTCGATTGATAACTCTTAATACCTCCTAGTGTTTTAAATTGGAATGATGGTGTATTTTATCTTTCATTGATAGAAGATTTCCTTACATAGCTCATTTGTAACTTATTCATTTTCCTTTCAGTGATCTATTTCTGTTTCTTTTAATCTTGGAAATTTATATTTTAAAAATGTGTATTTAATTTAGCTTTTCTATGATATTGTTCAAAAAAGCTCCTTAAAATTGCTTTTCTCATTGATGGTCCTCTCACCCTTATTTTTGAAACTAGTAAATTAGTTTCTTGATTGTTAAATTATATTAACAAATGCTATATTTTATTACTTGTTATCCTTTTTAATATATATTTTATCTTTGAATTTGATTAATCTCTAGTTTTGAGAATTTCTATTTTGGTGTTAAGAATTTTTAATTTTTTGTAGTTTTTTTTCCTTTTTAAAATTACTTGTCTAATTCATGATGTGAAAAAAACAATCTACAAGAAAATACCCCCGAGAGAAAAAAATATACATTGTACACACGATCAATAAGAATTCTGAGAAGAGCTAAAGAGATTTTTAAAAGAACAAAAAATATTTAAATAGACAAATAAATGGTAGAGGAAAAAATAAGAAAGTAAATGAGAATAATGTAAGAAAGTTATAGGAAAAGATTTAGCCACTTAGTCAAAGAGGTATAAAAACCAGAAAATAAATACATAATCAGAAATATTAAATGAGCCCTTTTAAAAAATCACACTGCATTAAAAATTCCATATAATAGAGTGCTTTGTAAATATGAATTAAATGAGAAACTAAATAGTATAACACTGAATAATGAGTGGGTATAGGACTTTAATCTTCTCTGTCACCAAAGTAACTCTTCATACTCACATTCCCTTTTGTTGTTTGCTCATTTTCTCATTCTTTTTATTTATTTTGAACTTTATGTTAAAAGCAGGCTCTATTTTTGATATGTGTGTGTTTGTTGGGGATGGGGTTGTAGGGCCTTCCCAAGCTTCTTGTCTTTCTATCTTGCTATTTTCATATTTATTTCTATCAGTTTTCTGGCCACTTAAGGTGGTATGATACATGTAGAGCTGTGGTCTCTGTTCTCATCTTGGTTCAACATTGTCTTAATAGAATTAAGAAGAGTAAACTGAGGTAGAATAGCCTGAGAACATTCAATTCGTTAGCATGGTGGGAATATTCCAATTAATAGAATCAAGCTTTCTCTGTGAAGTTAATGTCCCAAATAAAGGAGGCAGTTTTATTTTATAGATTGGGGAAGAACAAAAAATAGGAAGGCTACAATCATTGATGGAAGAAAATATGATAGAATGGAAATTGGGAATGAGTTCTAGCAACAATCCCACCTTTCCCTCTTGTATCTAAGAAATATTCATTGATTGAATCCAGCTCCCTGTGCAAAGATAGAGGCAGCAAACTGAACTTCTTTAGAAAACCAACCAGACATTCTTTAAGGACATCTGGGTAGCATGAAGACACTAGATCACATTCCCTGCTATCAGCCTGCCTCTTTCAAAATTAGCCTATTTCTTGGACACAGAAATAGAAGAGTGACTGGTTGGAGAACTGGATTTCTTTTTAAAAATATTTCATCTTTTATAATTACATGTCAAATATTTTTAATATATGTTTTTTTGACTTTGAGTTCCAAATTGTATGACCTTGGACAAGTCACTTAATCCCCATTGCCTAGCCCTTACTGCTCGTCTGCCTTGTAACAAATACAGAGTATTGATTCCAAGATGATTCCAAGATGGAAGGTAAGAGTTTAAAAAAAAAAAGAAAAGAAAAAACAAACCTTTTCTCCCCCCAAAAGAAGAATTTGTAAGCTTGGATTTGCATTTAGACTCCATTAGTTCTTTCCTTGGAGGTGTTTAGTCCTTCAGAATTATCTTCAACTAGTGTACTGCTGAGAAGAGTAAAGGCTTACAATATTATTGTTAGGGTGTAGAATATTCTCCTATTTCTGCTCACTTCATTTTGCATCAGTTCTTCTGAAAACATTCTGTTCTTTTTTTCTTATAGCACAATACTATTCCATTACAATCATAGTCCACAACTTCTTGGACTATTTCCCAATTGATGGACATCCCCTCAATTTCCAATTTTGGTTCCCACAAAAAGAGCTGCTATAAACATTTTGGTAGATATAGGTCCTTTGCCTTTTTCAAAAATCTCTTTCATATATAAACCTCAGAGTGGTATATCTAGGTCAAATGGTATTTAGATTTATAGCCATTTGGGCATAGTTCCAAATTGTTCTCCAGAATGTTTGAATCAGGTTTTAACTAGAGCAACAGTGCATTAGTGTCCCAATTTTCCCATATCACCTTCAACATTTGTTATTTTCTTTTTCTGACACTAGCCAATCATATGGGTGGGAAGTGGTACTTCATAATTCTTTTAGTTTTATTTTTCTAATCAATAACTATTTAGAATATTTTTGTATTATTATAGCTTGAATTGATTTCTTCATCTGAAAACACCCTGTTTATATCCTTTGACCATTTCATTAATTAGAGAATGACATTTATTATCAATTTGACTCAATTCCCTATGAGGTCTTTATCATAGAAACTTTTGCAAATTCCAACTCCCCATCTCCAGTTTTCTTCTTTCCTTCCAATCATGGGTACAGTGGTTTTGTTTCTGCAAGCCCTTTTATATTTAATTTAATTAAAATTATCCATTTTATGTTTTGTAATATTCCCTACTTTTTCTTTGAGCACAAATTCTTGCCTTATCCATAGATCTGATATGTAAACAATTCCATGTTCCCCTAATTTGCTTATGGTGTCACCTTTTTTGTCTAAATCTTGAATTCATTTTTCCTTATCTTGTGAGTATATGGTATATGGTGTGAGATGTTGGTTTCTACTAGTTTTGAAGAATTAGATTATTTAGTTTCCAATTAGTTTTTAGTTTACTTCTCCATAGACCCATATTGATTATAATTTTTATTGTATGATTCATTATTTCTGCTTTTCTTCATTTATTTGTGATGTTATCATGCCCTAATATATAATCAATCTTTGTTTATGTCCCATGTGCTTTTGAAAAGAATATATTCCTTTCTATCCCTATTCAGTTTTCTCCAGATATGTATTAAATCTATTTTTTTTAATAAAATTTCATTCACTTCACTTTCTTTTTCCTTATTTCTTTTTGGTTAGATTTACCTAGTTCTGATAAGGAAATGTTGAGATCTCCCACTAGTATAGTTTTACTATCTATTTTTTCTTTAAGCTCCTTTAGTCTCTCCTTTAAAAATCTGGATGCTGTGCCATTTGATGCATATATGTTTAGTATTGATATTACTTCATTGTTTATATTATGTTTTTGCAAGATATAATTTCATCCTTTATCTCTTCTAATCATACCTATTTTTGCTTTAACTTTATCTGAGATCATGATTGCCACTCTTGCTTTGTCTAGGTGATGATTAATAAATTCTGCTCGAGCCTTTTACCTTTACTCTGTGTGTTACCTTGCTTCAAATGTGTTTCTTGTAAAGAACATATAATAGAATTCTGGTTTTTAATCTACTCTGCTATACACTTCTATTTTATGGGTGAGTTCATCTCATTCATATTCACAGTTCTTATTACTGTGCATTGCCCTTCATTTTATTTTCCCTTTTTGATTCTGCTCTTTTTTCTTTAACTGTGCTCCTCCAGGAGGAACTTTTTATTTTTTAAACATTTATTAATATTCATTTTTAACATGGTTACATGATTCATGCTCCTACTTTCCCTTTAACCCCCCCGCAATCCCCCCACCCATGGCCGACGCACATTTCCACTGGTTTTATCATGTGTCATTGATCAAGACCTATTTCCAAATTGTTGATAGTTGCATTGGTGTGGTAGTTTTGAGTCTACATCCCCAATCCTGTCTGCCTCAACCCATGTGTTCAAGCAGTTGTTTTTCTTCTTTGTTTCCTCTCTGCAGTTCTTCCTCTGAATGTGGGTAGCATCTTTACCATAAATCCCTCAGAGCTGTCCTGGGTCATTGCATTGTTGCTGGTACAGAAGTCCATTACATTTGTTTTTACCATAGTATATCAGTCTCTGAATACAGTGTTCTTCTGGCTCTGCTCCTTTTGCTCTGCTCCAGTTCCTGGAGGTCTTTCCAGTTCACCTGGAATTCCTCTAGTTTATTATTAGCCTTCTAGATGTTAGAGCACGACGTGGTGCAGATGTGGCCTGGGACCACCAACTCCTGGTGGTAACTTTTAGAACCAAGTTGAAATCATTCAACGACCTTTCAGGCAGATTACACCACAAGTAAAACGTGCAAGATCTAAAGACCAGAGGGAAGAAAGAAGCATTCAATCACGAAATCAAGAACAGGTTCTCGGCCTTGATAGGACTCACGGGAGAGACAGTTGAAAACCACTGGACCAAATTCCAGCAGACCTGGAAGACCACCTGTGCAGAAGTCCTGAGAAAGAGAGAGAGAATATAAGATAACATAACAATGGATAAATTATCCAAACATAAAGGGTGATATTATAAGGAAATTAGGGGAACATAAAATAGTTTACTTATCAGAACGTTTTAATCATACCTCCACTTCTCTCTTCCTTCAACTGCTCACTTTCCCTTGTTTTATTTCTCTTCTACTTCTCTTTAAGGTAAGATATAGTTCCATGCCTTAGTATAGTTGTTATTTCCTCTCTGAGCCAGTTAAGATGAGAGTAAACTTTAAACATTGCCTATCACCGCCCTCATCCTACTCTTCTCTGTAAAAATTTTTCATGCCGCTATATGTTATATAATTCACCCCATTTCATCTCTCCCTTCCCTTTTCTCTCATTGCAATCTTCTTTTTCCTCCCTTGATTTTTTTTGCAAATCATATGATCATAATCAGCTTATTTCCCCGTCTTCTGTCTATATTCCTTCCATCTGCTCTTCTATAAGAATAATGTTTAAGAATTATAGATTTGCTCTTTCCATGTAGGAATACATAGAGTTTGACCTTATTGAATCCCTTAAATTTTCTCTTTCTTATTTACCTCTTTAGGCTTCTCTTGGGTCTCATGTTTGGACTTTAGATTTTTTGTTTAGGTCTGTATTTTTCCTTAGGAATGCTTGGAAATCTATCAGTGATGGGCAAACTTTTTAAAGAGTGGGGAAAGGAAAGGGAATGCTCATCTATCAGTCTGTTTCTATGGCAATTCTTTCTAAGTTTTATTGTATTGTATCTTGCTCATTGTATTCGTCAGATTAGAAATAATGTAGCACAGCCTGATAGAACATTTCAGGTGGCCCCCCAATATCTGGCCTGCAGGCCATAGTTTGCTCATCACTATCTTATTGAATGACCATCATTTCCCCTGAAAGAATTTATTCAGTTTTTTTCTGCATAGGTGACTCTAAGTTATAACATATCTTTTGCCTTCCTGAATGTCATATTCCATGAGTTCCTTTCCTATAATGTGGAAGTCACTAAGTCTTGTGTGATCCTGATTGTAGCTCCATGGTATATGGATTGTTTTCTGACTGCTTACAGTATTTTCTCCTTTGCTTGGGTTATCTTGAATTCAGTTATTATATGCTTGGAAGTTGTCATTTGAGGATTTCTTTCTGGAGGTGTTCTGTGGATTCTTTCAATTTCTATCTTATTTTTTATTCAAAAATATCTGGACAGATTTCTGTGATAATTTCTAGCATGATGATGTCCATGTTTTATTTATTTTTTTATCATGGATTTTAGGTAACTAATTATTAAATCTTAATAATTCTTAAGTTGTCTCTACTGGATCTACTTTCCATGTTAGTGTGTTTTTCAATGAGGTATTTCATGTTTTCTTCTGTTGTTTTCATTCTATTGTTTTTGCTTTATTGCTTCTTGATGTCTCACAAAGTCATTAGCTTCTAGTTGTCCAATTCTAATTTTTAAAGAAATATATTTCTTCCGTCAGCTTTTAAGCCTCCTTTTTCATTTGTCCCATTTCTTCTTGCATTGCTTACATTTTAGTTACTAATTTTTGTTCTCCTTTCTTAATTGCTTTTGGAAATCCTCTTCCAGAACCTGAGTCCAATTCATATTTTTCTTTTGGACTTTGCATGTGTTAGCTTTGCTTTCACTGTCCCCTCCTGTGTTTATGCCTTGCTCTTTTTCTCCATAAAAATTCTCCATAGTTAGGTGCTTTTCTGTTGTTTACTCATTTTCCCAACCTTTTTATAGGTAGGATCTGTTCTCTTGGAAGTTAATTTATCCTCCTAAACTTCAGGCCTTCCTTCTACCTTTAGCTTCATTTCTGGGTTTCTGTCAGTTTCAGATTTTAAGGTAGTATGATGGCATGAGGGCTGGGAGCTTTGAGAGCCACCACCCATTGCTGATTCAGTTAATCCTTGAGAATGTTGATGACTGAAATTCTCAGTTCAGACTTGTGTGAAGCTTTTGATATCACTGTGGGCTTGGTAAAATAAGGCACACAACAGATTGCCCTGCTCATAAGCTTTTGACAAGAGGATCCTGGGGCCCAGTTTTGGATCCACCAACTATCACAAATTTTGACCTACGTCCTCACCACAGGCCTTTGCTGAGGCTCCTGACCTCACCTCTGGACCCATATAGATCAGGTTGCTTCAGCACAAACTTCCCTGGGCTGGAATTCCAGACTCCACTGCAGTTTTGCTTAGATTCTCAAGGGGTGTGTATTGGCTTGGACTTCTATCTGGCCAGGTAGAGTCTCAAGGTCTGGATGTTGCCTTGGGCTCAAGTTCAGAACCTGGTAAAAACAGGTATGGGATGGAGGCTTGATGTTGGCTATGCCCTTGCTATCCCTCACCTCAGTGCCCCAAATGTTCTCTGCCTACATTTAAGGTTTCTCTTTTTGAAAGTTGCTTCACTCTGTCTCCTTGTTGGTTCCTTCATTCCTAGTTTGTTTTGTGGTATTATTGTAAGATTGGTTGGAAGGGATTCTCTTGGTGGTTTCGAGCTACTCTGCTTCTTCTTTACCAACTTGGCTCCAGAACCCGAAGTCTGTGCCTATTGTTTTCTGCAGGAAAGTTGCTCCACTCCATCTCCTTGTTTGTTCTGTCACTCTAGTATTCATTTTGAGCTATTATTTTAAGATCAGTTGCAGAGGATTCATGTGGTTCAAACTTGTCCTGCTTCTACTCTACCATCTTGGCTTGACAACACTACTTTTTTTTAGATTCATTTTAAAGAAATTTCAAGTCCCAAACTCTTTCTCTCTTTTTCCATTCTTAAATCCCTTATGGCTTCCAACCACTCTCCCCCACCCCCCGATATAGTAAGCCATCCTTTATAGATTTTATATATCCAATCATTTAAAATATTTTTCAATTTTAGTCATTTTGTGAAGATCACAAAGAAAAAAATGAAGAAAGTGATATGTAATATATTTTGGTCTGCATTGCAACTGTATCAGTTCTTTCTCTGAAGGTGGATGGTATTTTGAATCATGAGTCTCTGGTATTGGCTTGGATCACTGTATTGCTGAGAATAACTAGGTCATTCATGTAAAAAAATATGTGCAATATTCTTTTTGTTCTGCTCATTTCACTTTGCATCAGTTCTTGTAAATCTTTGTTTTTTCTAAAGTAAATTTGTTTGTTATTCCTTATAGAACAGTAGTATTCCATTAAAATCATATATACTACAACTTGTTTCCCAATTGATGGACAAGCCATAATTTCCATTTTTTTATTACCACAAAAAGAGGTGCAATAGATATTTTTGTACAAAGACATTACTCTCTACTTTTTCTTTATCTCTTTGGAAACAGACATATTAGTAGTATTACTGAATCAAAGTTTATGCATAGTTGTAGAGCCCTTTTGGCATAGATCTAAATTGCTTTCTAGAATGATTGGATCAGACCACATTTCTTACCACAGTGCCTGTGTCCAAATTTTTCTACACCTCCTCTAAAATTTATGAATTTCCTTTGCTGTAATATTGGCTAATCTGATAGATGTGAGATGGTTCCTTAGAGTGTTTTTTTTTTTAATTTTAATTTTTCTAATTGAAAGTGATTTAGCACCAGTTCATGAGTTCAGAGGACTTGGTTCAAATTTAGCCTTAGAAATATCATAGCCATGTGACCCTGAGCAAAACACTACACTCTAGTTACTTAGTCCTTGCAACTCTTTTGTTTTAGAATTGATGCTCATATCTTTTGACCATTTATCAATTGTAGAATGACTTATGTAGAAAAGTCAAATTTATAAAAATATATTTGAGAAATAAGAACATTATTAGAGATAATTGCTGTAAAATCTTTTTCCAATATCCTGCTTTCCTTTTGATATTGGCTGAACTGACTTTGATTATATAAAACCTTCAAAATTTAGTGTAATCAAAATTATTTATTTTTCATCCTTTAATGTTCTCTGTCTCTTATTTGGCTATAAGTTTTTCACTTATCCATGTATCTGATAGGTAAACTATTTGCTGCTCCCAAACTTTGTTTATGGTATAACCTTATGTCTAAATCATAAGGGCATTTGGACCTTATCTTCATATATGATGGAATATGTTGGCCTATCCTCAGTCTCTGCTATACTATTTCCCAGTATTCCCAACAGTTTTTGTCAAATAGTGAGTTCTTGACCCAGAAATTTGGATCTTTCATCAAATGCTAAATTATTATCATCATTTATTACTAGATACCATTTACCTAATCTACTCCACTGAATCATGACTTTTTGTTAGTCGGTATCATATTGTCTTGGTGATTACTGTTTTATAATATAATTTGAGATTTGGTTGTGCTAGCTCACCTTCCTCCATAATTTATTTTTCATTGATGCCCTTGATATTCTTTACTTTTAGTTCTTCCAGATTAATTTTGTTATAATTTTTTCTAGCTCTATAAAATGAATTTTGTGTACTTTGATTTGTATGGCACGAAATATGTACATTAAATTAAGGTTAAATTGTCATTTTTATCCTATTGACTTGCCCTACTCCTGAGTAATTTATATTATTTTTCAAATTGTTTAGATTAAACTTTACGTGAAAATTGTTTTTATTGAGTTCATATAATTCCTGTCTTTGTAGGTAGACTCCAAGTATTTTATATTATGTACTATTAATTCAAATGGAATTTCATTTTTTTTAATCCCTAGTTCCTCGGCTTTGATGGTAATATATAAAAATGCTGATGACTTAGGTGGATATATTTATATCCTGAAGCTTGGCTAAAGTTGTTGATTATTTCAATGAAAATTTAATTGAATCTCTATGTATACCATCTTATCATCATTGAAGAGTGATACTTTTTATTACCTATTCTAATTCCATCAATTTCTTATTCTTTTCTTTTTGCTATAACAAGTTTTTCTAGTATAATATTTAGTAACAGTAGTGATAATGGGAATCCTCATTTCACCCTGATCTTAATGGAAGGTTTTTAGCTTGTCCCCATTAAAGATAATTTTTACTCATAGTTTTAGATAGGTAATATTTATCATTTTAAGGAAAGCTCCAATTATTCCTTTGCTTTCCAATGTTTTCAATAGGGATAGGCACTGTGTTTTGTCAAAAGCTTTTTCTTCATCTATTGAGATGATCACATGTTTTTCAGGTGGCTTTGTTAGTGACATGGTCAATTATATTAATAGTTTTCCAATATTGAACCAACCCTATATTGCTGACATAAGTCCCATCTAAACTTAATGAATAATTTTTGTGATATAATGATGTAATCTCCTCACTAGTTTTTATTTAAAGTTTTTACAACAATATTCATTAGGGAAATTGGTCTATAGTTATTTTCCCCCTCTATTTTTTCTCTTCCTCGTTAGTTATTAGCACCATATTTGTGGCATAAAAGGAATTTTGCATGATTCCTTCTCAGTCTATTTTTCCATGTAGTTTATATAGTACTGGGATGAAATTTTCTTTAAATATTTGGTAGTGTTAATATAAATACATGGGACCAAGGCTAGAGATTTTAATAGATTATTAATAAACGGGAAGTGAAAAATGAGAAAGAGGAGCTGGAGGTAGATTTCTCTTAAAGAAGGGTTTCCCTAAGTATGAAATCTCCATTTAACTGACCTAAATCCCTTTGCAACAGTTCAGGCTCTCAGCTAATTCAATCAGAAGTA
>NW_025396075.1:0-1716 GCF_016433145.1 Gracilinanus agilis | reverse complement strand
CAAGTTTCCGGGTTAAGATGGCGGCAGAGTAAGAAGCAGCTCTTAACCTCTCCTGACCGAAACACACAAAACTCCTCAAGGGGACATAAAAACAAGTCCAGACGAACGGAGGAACCCCCACAACAGGGCACAGCATGGAAGGTACGTGGAATCGAGGCATTTCCATGCTATAAAGGGGTGAAACAGCCCTCAGGAAATTGCGGGCTGAGCAACCACCCCACCCCCAACCCCTCCACACACATCTATAGCTACGAAGCCAGCTAAAAAGAAATAGAGCAAGTTTGGGGCACCCATCGAGTCATTGGCAGCTCCAGGACCTGTTCCCGTGAGCAACAAGACTTAGGACCCCATTAAGCCAAAAAACACACGTGAAATCTGAGCGCGGGAGCAGGACGCTGGGCGCAGAGCGCAGGCACTGAGGAGGCGTGGGTGGAGACAGACACAACCAGGAACTAAAGCCTAAGTGGGGAACCAGTGTGGACGGGTATACGACTGTGGAAGCAGCGCCCTGAGACTTGTAAAGAAACCTCCTGCAGAGGATCAAGCAAGGGGGTCCACCAGGGGGCTTGACCTTGGAAAAAACCAGAACTCAGACCTCAGGAGCCAAAAGACCGTGGACAGACACTGAGCGCGAGGATAAATCTGAGAAGCTGCTGGGCTAATGATGGCTACTCAGTCTCAGGAAGTTCAGAAGACAAAGAATAATAACAAGAAAAAGAAGTCTTTAACACTCGACAACTTTTACACAGAGAAAATCCAGACAATCGAGCAAACAGAGGAGGAGAACAAACAAGCATACAGACCCTCCTCAAATAAGGAAAACTCCTCACAAGCTATGGAAGAGTTCAAAACTGAGATTTTGAGGAAAATGGAAGAGATCTGGCAAGAAAATAACAGTTTAAAAGGTAGAATCTTGCAACTGGAAAGTGAGGCTCAGAAACCAAATGAACTGATAAGCAAATTGAACACCAGAAATGACCAGATTGAAAAGGAATACCAGAAGATTATGGCTGAAAACCAGAAGATTATGGCCGAAAACCAAAAGATTATAGCCGAAAACCAATCCCTAAAGGCTAGAATTGAGCAAGTAGAAGCTAATGATCTCTCAAGACAACAAGAACAAATAAAACAAAGCCAAAAGACTGAAAAAATAGAAGGAAACATGAAATATCTCAATGAGAGAGTGACAGACCAAGAAAACCGGTCTAGAAGAGACAATTTGAGAATAATTGGTCATCCAGAAAAACCAGAAATTAATAGAAACCTGGACTCCATACTAACAGAAATAATTCAGCAAAATTACCCTGAAGTCCTACAACAAGTGGGCAATATAGACATTGAAAGGTTTCATAGAACACCCGCGACATTCGATCCAGATAAGAAAACACCCGGAAATATAATTGCCAAATTCAAGAGTTTCCAAGCAAAAGAAAAAATCTTACAAGAAGCCAGAAAGAAGCAATTCAAATATCAAGGAGCACCAATCAGGATCACACAGGATCTGGCAGCCTCCACGCTAAAAGATTGCAAGGCTTGGAATATGATATTCAGAAAGGCAAGCGAGTTGGGCCTGCAACCATGGATCAACTACCCATCAAAATTGACTATATATTTCCAGGGGAAAGTATGGGCATTCAACAAAATTGAAGAATTCCAGGTATTTGCACAGAAAAGACCAGGGCTAAATGGAAAGTTTGATATCCAACCACAAAAATC
>NW_025396074.1:0-1023 GCF_016433145.1 Gracilinanus agilis | reverse complement strand
AACTGCCAGGACTCCAAACATTTGAATTTGCAAAAGCTAAAAAGTTCTGCTAGCAACCCTTCATTACATGATCATATCATCATCACCTACCATCATCATCATCACCACCTCTATCTTCCTCATCATCATGTTATCATCAACAACCATGATCATCATCATGACATCATCATCACTTACCCACATCATCATCACCACCACCATTGACATCATCATATCTACATCACCTACCATCATCATCACCAAAACCAATAACCTCACCACGATCATGTCATCTTCACCAACACTGATCATCATCATGCTATCATCATCACCACCACTATCCTCATCATCATCATGTCATCATTAAAAACCATGATCATCATCATGACATCATCATCACTTACCAACATCATTGTTACTACAACCATCCTCCACATAATATCTTCACCACTACCATCCTCATCATGACATCATCATCACTTACCAACATCATTATCACCATCATTATCCTCATCGTCATCATGTCATCTTCACCAACACTGATCATCATCATAATATCATCATCACCACCACTATCCTCATCATCATCATGTCATCATCAACAACCATGATCATCATCATGAAATCATCATCACCTACCATCATCATCACCACAACCATACTCCTCGTCATATCATCACCACCACCATCCTCATCATCATATCCTCATCAGCAACCATGATCATCATCACCACCACTATCCTCCTCATCATCATGTCATCATCAACAACCATGATCATCATCATGACATCATCATCACTTACAAACTTCATCATCACCACAATCCTCATGCTCATCATGTCATCACCACCATCATCCTCATCATCATCATATAATCATCCTCCTCATCATCATATAATCACCACGACCATCCTTCAGGTAATCATATCATCACCACTACCATCCTCCTTGTCATATTGTAATCACCACCTTCCTCATCATCATATAATCATCACCAACCTTCCTCATCATGATACTATCATCACCTACCATGATCATATCATC
>NW_025396073.1:1160-1231 GCF_016433145.1 Gracilinanus agilis | reverse complement strand
ATCCTCATCATCATCATGTCATCATTAAAAACCATGATCATCATCATGACATCATCATCACTTACCAACAT
>NW_025396073.1:0-1065 GCF_016433145.1 Gracilinanus agilis | reverse complement strand
CATCATGACATCATCTTCACTTACCACCATCATTATCACCATCATTATCCTCATCATCATCATGTCATCATTAAAAACCATGATCATCATCATGACATCATCATCACTTACCAACATCATCGTCACCACAACCATCATCCACATAATATCTTAACCACCACCATCCTCATCATGACATCATCTTCACTTACCAACATCATTATCACCATCATTATCCTCATCATCATCATGTCATCATTAAAAACCATGATTATCATCATGACATCATTATCACTTACCAACATCATCGTTACTACAACCATCCTCCACATAATATCTTCACCACCACCATCCTCATCATGACATCATCATCACTTACCAACATCATCATCACCACCACCATTGGCATCATCATATCTACATCACCTACTATCATCATCATCAAAACCACTAAACTCCTCCTCATCATCATGTCATCCTCACCAACACTGTTCATCATCATGATATCATCATCACCTACTATCATCATCATTACCAACACTATCCTCCTCATCATCATGTCATCATCAACAAACATGACCATAATCATGACATCATGATCACTTACAAACAACATCATCACCACCACCATTGGCGTCATCATATCTACATCACCTACAATCATCATCATGACATCATCATCACTTACCAACATCAACATCCCCACCACCATTGGCATCATCTTATCTACATCACCTACCATCACCATCATCAGTACCACTAACATCCTCATCATCATCATGTCCTCACCAACAGTGATCATCATCATGATATCATCATCACCACCACTATCCTCCTCAACATCATGTCATCATCAACAAACTTGATCATCATCATGACATTATCATCACTTACCAACTTCATCATCACCACAATCCTCCTGCTCATCATATCATCACCACCACCATCCTCCTCATCATCATATAATCACCACCACCATCCTCCAGGTAATCATATCATCACCACTACCATCCTACTTGTCATATTGTAATCACCACCATCCTCATCATCATATAATCATCACCTACCTTCCTCATCATGATACTA
>NW_025396072.1:0-1081 GCF_016433145.1 Gracilinanus agilis | reverse complement strand
ACCTTCCTCATCATGATACTATCATCACCTACCATGATCATATCATCACCACCAACGTCCTCATCATTCATATGAAGAGGTAAGGCCAAATGTTGCTAATGGGGAGAAATAACAGGGATAAAGGGGATGGTTGTGATAAGGAATGAATGGGTACTGTATAGGAAGATCAGGGAATGAATTGGAGATTAGGAAGGGCTGCTCTAACAGGCTAATCACAGAGGTTAGAGACAAAAGGTCCTCGCAGGAAAACAGGCTAGATCTTTTAGGCAGGGAAGGTTTCTCTGAGGTACAAGAGGAATTTGGGCCAGTCAGAAATGTTTAGATCAAGGCTGGGGGTTTCTCATGCTAATTTTTAACGTCCCATGAAGGAGGAGTCAAAGATTCCTCCCTGACACTGAAATTGATGTCTACAGGAAATCTCCCCTGAGTACTTCCTGCCCAAGTTGGATGCCTAGTTTTCCCACAACAAAATAAAAGAAAAGTAATTCTTCCCTCTTCAGCCTTTGCCTTAATCTTCAATATCATGATGCAACAGAGGCTTTGTATAGGTAAACAAGGGGATTTATTAATTTTAGGGATAATCAGAGGGAAAGTGGTTTTAGGTTTTTTTAACTGTTGCTAGGGAGAAAGCTGATGCTCTGGGAAGGGACACAGGGGAGGATAAGACTGAGAGAGGCCTGCTCTCCCAGTCAGGAAAATTTCACTGCCTTTGAAGTAAAGTATTTTTCCAATCACAAAATAAGGGGTGGCTTGATTTAGGATTTCCTACTTGCCTACAGAAACTAATGCCACAATTTCCCACCAACAAGCCCACCCTTTCTCCCAGGGACCAAAGGGAAATTCAGAAAAAAACAGTAGGGAGGTATATGGAGAGATCAGGGAGAGTTCCAGAGCAATAAGACTATGTCCAAATGCCCAAAAGACAATCAGCACAGGCCAATGCCAAAGCCAAAAGGAAAAAGCCCCTCATTTAGAACTTCAGCACTATTTATAGCCTCAGGCTCCAACTGAATTTAGGAACATTCTAAACTCCTAACTGCCAGGACTCCAAACATTTGAATTTGCAAAAGCTAAAAAGTTC
>NW_025396071.1:0-1067 GCF_016433145.1 Gracilinanus agilis | reverse complement strand
TCCCTAATGGAATCTTCCTTCTCCACCCACTTATTCCCAGTGGTTCCTTCCTGATATCTCTCATTTCCCTCCCCTCTCTAATTGAATCTTCTTCCTCCCCCTACTTATTTCCTATGGTTCCTTCCTGTCATCTCTCATTTGCCTCCAACTATCTAATGAAATCTTTGTTTTCCCAATACTTATTCCCTATGGTTCCTTCCTGTTGTCTCACTTTTGCCTCCTCTCACTAATGGTATCTTCCATTTACCCCCTTCTGTACTCCCTTTCCTAAAGGAATCTTCTGTCTCCCCTTACTTATTCACAGTGGTTCCTTCTCATCTTTTCACCTTTTTTCACTTCCCTAATGGTATATTGTTTCTCCCCCTGCTAATTTTCCATGATTCCTTCCTGTCATCTCACCTTTCACTCTCATGCATATTGGTATTTTCTTCCCCACCCCCACTTATTATTCATGGTTCCTTCCTCTTGTATCACCTTTTCTTCCTCTCCCTAATGGAATCTTCCTTCTCCACCCCCTTATTTCCAATGATTCCTTCCTGTCATCTCTCATTTGCCTCCCCTCTCTAATGGAATCTTCTTCCTCTCCTTAATAGGGAATAATCCCTATGGTTCCTTCCTGTTGTCTCACTTTTGCCTCTTCTCCCTAAGGGTATCTTCCATTTCCCCCTTTTGTACTCCCTTCTCTAATGGAATCTTCTATCTCCACTTACTTATTCACAATGGCTCCTTCTCATCATCTCACCTTTTTCACTTCCCTAATGGTATCTTCTCCTCCAGCTAAATGTTCATGGCTCCTTCCTGTCATCTCACCTTTTACTCTTCTGCCCATTGGTATTTCTCTTCTCCCTCCACTTATTCTTCTTGGTTCCTTCCTGTTGTATCACCTTTCATTTCCCTCCCTATTGGATTCTTCCTTCTCCCACCATTTATTTCCAGTGGTTCCTTCCTGTTGTCACACTGTTTCCTACCCTCCTTAATGGTATCTTCCTTTCCCATTTATTCCAGATGGTTGCTTCCTACTGTATTGCCTTTGTCTACCCTCTCTAATAGTATCTTTCTTCTCAGGC
>NW_025396070.1:0-6406 GCF_016433145.1 Gracilinanus agilis | reverse complement strand
AGATGTTCATCTGTTTAAGACTCTGTTTCTCTTATTGGCCTCCCACATATTCCCCCTTTTCTTTTAAATTGAAAAGGGCATCCACCTGTTGGGCTGTGTGAATTTCTCTTATGAGGGCCAAGGGAAACTTTTAAGTTACACAAATTTGGGGATGAAAAGAAAAGAGGACAAAAACAATGATCCAATGATTGCTAGGCGCATTGACAAAAAGCCAATTTGGGGGCAGTCCCCTTTGGCACAAGAGTGTACATTTAAAACAAATGCATTCAATTCCCCATAGTTCAAGCAACTGCACCCCAAAGTTCATTTTGGATCTTCTTGATGCAGTGTAAGTCTCTGCAGGCATCTTCATAGTATCTTCTTTCAAACAGGTTCATCGTCTGGATTCTGGGGAGGTGGCAAATTCTTATCCTGAAATTACTCTCAAAAGAATTTAAACTTTATATTATAGATTATAGATCATACATTCTCTTCTAAAGAGGGTTAAGGCAAACATCCAGATCAGTTAAGGATACATGGCTGAGTTTTGGAGTTGTGTGAATCAATTGTCAAAAGAAATTTAAAAAAATTTAAAAATCCAAAGAAAATAGAGAAAAAAAATAAGTTGTGAATGAGATGTAAAATATCAAAGTCTTATGTGCAAAAATGTAGGAAAAATTAAACTTATAGCAGGTCCTTGTATCAAGGCCCAAGTAAAGTGATTTAAGCAATGGTGCAATTACCCATTTAGAAGCCAGGACTATAGAAAGTTACCACACTTATAAGAGAAAGAAAAGGACCAAATTTTTTTTTGTGAGAAAGGGAAGTGTCTTTTCCTGGTCTGATTTGCCTGCACTTGAGCCAGGATGATGGCCAATCTTTGGTACTTAACTAGGATGAAGCTCAAGGAAGTCCAGCCTCTAACATATGTCAGAAAAGCTGCAACCCTGAACCCAGTCGCTAAGTTTAAGTCCTTCAGTATTGGCATGAGAAAGTTTTGTCAATCCTTCTTGGATTAGTATGATCTTTTTTGACCTTGTGGTGCTAGGCATTGTGCAGTTTCTCACCAATCCCATTGGACTGGGTGGTCTCCTTAACCTTGTGGCTCTTTTGTTCCCTTCTCCTAGAATCAGACAGAATCATTAATTATAGTCTCATAATATTTACCAATTCGTGGCAGGTTTCCATAGACTTAAGGCTTTGTGGGTATGTTTTAATATTAAAATTATATTACTGTGAAATCAAAAAGGATTAACATTGATTTTATGTACTTCAAGTACAAAAAATGAGAAAAAGGGAAAAAGTCAATTACTCTATAAGAAAACAAAAGGAAAAACAATAAGAAAACCAAAAATTCAGGGAAAAATACAATGTTTTTAAGTAAAAATAGTGTTTTAAAATTCAAAATTATATACATAGTTTAGACTTAGTGAAATGTCTTTCACCCAAAACTCAGATCCATTTCCTGTATGAATAAAACAAAACCTTGATTCTGGGGTATTATTTGTTTCTTCGTATCTGTAATTAGCTATTCCAATTGATGGTCAGAAATTAAACAAATAAATTAATGTACAAGAGATTCAAACTAACTTTCATTGAAACAACACTTGGGATGGGTACAGTTTCTTTAGTAAACAATGGAACATATTGGCTTGCTTTACATATTCAAATTTATGGGGCTTCAATAATTATGTTACTTTGCTTTGAATATGGCAAAAAGAAGGGAAGGGAGTATAATATTGTTTGACTTGAGGTAAGAGTCAAGGATTATTTATCAATGATATCTTTCTTTTGAATGGTGAATCCAAATCAATAATCCATAAATGAGTAATATCAGTTGTAAATCCAATGACTTTTACCTTAAATAGTAATTGTTACCAATAGCATTTGAAAGTTTTCCAAGATTTACATACCCAATGAAAAATTATAATGTTACAAAATATGATAAAACAAATTTTCTTTTTCAATAATTTCTCAATGAATAAATTATCTAGTAATTATTTTCTGTAATATAGAAAAGAGTGAACAACTTTGCTTGGAATTAAGTTTTCATCAATGTTATCTTGAATAGAGAGGGTTAAGGCAGGGGCTGGTTATTCTCTTAATTTATTGAAATAGTCAGTTTACTTTAAACTTTTAGTTCATAATACCAATCATATATTATTGTAAATAGACATGATCAATTTTTAATAAATAGCTTTTACACATAGCTTACATTTGAACATGTGGTTTCAGTTTTCACAAAGTAAAGTACATGTTTTGATAACATTCAATAACAATTTTGTTAAAACCCAATATTTGTATCAGCGTTGTTTGCAAAATTATTGTCCACATAACCTCAAAATTCAATGAGACTGCTAATTACCCCTTTAAGTTCTAAATTTATTGTAAGGAAGGAGTTAATAAGTTTGTTAGAAGTTCTAAGTTTTTAAAAGTAAGGAAAATTCCTTTTTTCTGTAGCAGTTTTTTTTTTATCCTCTGACTAAATGATTGTACTTGTAAGATTTATATGTTTTGATCTTGATACAAAATTACTCTTCAAAGGTTATTGATTTTAAAACTTCAAAATTTTCAACCAGGTACCTTAGAATATTCTTACTTTTACAAATAATAGTCTTATTTCAGGTAGCTTATGATTATTGAGATGATCAATATTTCTATTTAAATGCATTCTTCACTTACACTGTTATAATATTGAGAAATTTGTTAATTAGTTATTATTGCATCAACATCACTACAAAGTAAAAGATATTATAATAATATTAATGCCATCACAATCAAGTACATATTAAAAATGATATCAAATTATTATGAGGGTTCTGCGTTTTGTTATAATTGTACATTCTGGATTTGAATATATTACTACAAATCACAAATATTATGAGAATACAATCAATTCAATTAACCTTTAAATACAAGTGAAATAGTGAACATAGGAGACATAATTTGACTAGGATCTAGTAACTTGAAGCATAAATTTAAGTTGTCACAATAATTATTATTGCATTTTCTAATATTATTTGAAATAGAGATGACTACTTAAGCTGAACCAGATTTCTGAAAGTTACAAAATTAACATTAGCTTCTTACTAATTGTTTCACTTTACTGAGTTTGAGTTAGTAAAAATTGTTGCTGAAAATATTTATAGTTAGAGACTCTCCCTCCTATATGTAGAAGGGGTTAAATTATTTTTGAAACATGTCCAAGGCTGCAGCCGCTTTTCAAGCTGCTGTGCTCTTTAACTCTTTAGTTACTGCATTTATAAAATTTGCCTCATTATTTTAAAACCTTGATGATTTATCACTTCCAGATGAATATTAATTTAAACTTCACTATTTCCAAATTATCCCTGATTAAAACTTCTTAACAAGGTTTCCTACATATACCAGTTATTCTTTCAGACCTCTGCTTAAAAAAGAATAAAACCTGTAGCCTGGCTTTTCCATACCTTAGGACAAATCTACATACCTGATTAAATATTTCTTTTAAATCATGAACTAGTATCCTTATATAATTTGCACTTATCATTTGCAATCCTCAAATTCAGTTTGATAAGCATTTTTGGCAAATTTGATTATTTTAATCCATATTTTACACACTGCAAGTCTTAATAGATAAGTTCTTAAATATAAAGTTTGTGCATATTTAAAATTAACTGAAATTCCATTTTCTAACTGGTAGTCAATAGATTTATACTTTACCATCAGTATCTATTCAAATTCTTAGCAAACATGTATCCTAATGAATTAGAGAAAGGGCTGTGAATTTTGAGAAAAAGGAGCTATATTTTTTGACTTTCCAAAATTATTTCTTGCTAAACTGAGGCAGCATGGATGATCCAATTTTGGCTTAAAATTTTCTCATGAATCATTTTCTGATTAAAGGGGTCTAATTACAAAATCATATTGTTTTAATAATTTATAAATTAAGATTTTCACTAACATCAGTGTAATTAATAGTAGATTAAACTTGTGGCAGTCCAAAAAGTTTTTACCACTCTCAGTTAAGCATTTAGGTGAACTGATGATTCTGATTAGCTAAAAAAGTTTTAAATTGCACTTCTGTACCTCAGTACACCGTTCAGAATCATTGCTTTTTCTGTCTGAATAAATTTTTTTTTCTTAGATTGCATTTCGAATCCTTGGTAAATTTGATTAAATATACATCTTAATATTTAACCTGTTGATATAATTTGGTGGTGGGATCAAATCTGTCCCCTGTTATTGTCTTATGATTTCTTTGTTCCCTTTCTTATGGCCAGTAAGAAATGGAAGAAGAAATGTAGACAAATTATCTTGTTGATTCTCGCCTTAATAAGAGCAGAGAATATGATTTCTTTTAATCAATTAAATTCTTTTAGAGTTTAAGACACTCAGAAATCCATTAGAGATGTTATTTTTCTGAATTTCTCAAACTCCTCTGTCTGTCTTTCCCATTCCTCCGGAACGAATGAGAAAGAGATTTATTTTCTTCAAAATTCCATTGTGATCACAGACAAACACAACAATAAAACTTAAGATTCAAATTGATCAGAGACACATAGACACAACATATAGACACACAGACTGATCAAGGACATATTTCCCGGGCATCTCAAGCATACTCTAACAAATATAAGACATCCTATCAAAGATCAATAAATCACATCTTATGTGGCTAAAGAAATCTGGAGAAAAAAGAAAGTTTATTATTCAGAAAATTGATTAACTCTAGCAAGGAACTGGCTAAACTAGGATGAATTCTTGGGTTAAATTTAGTCATTGGTCGGGCTGGTAGTTGGCCTCCTTTCCATCTTCCCTGAAATCTCTTATCAGGTAATCTGTAACCATTTCGATGGAATTTGGAATTACAGCTTTTCCTCCAGTGGTAACCTTTCTCACATCTGGGACACAAAGAGTTAGGGGCATTGGAACAAGAGCCTTTAACAGCCTTTGAGCCCTTAATCATTTCAGAATATGTTTTTCCTTTCAGGGCCGCTGCGATGACTATACCCTGCATATATGCTGGAGTAAAGTCCTCACAAGCTTTCACATAGTCACTAATAGTCCCAGATTCTTTAACATTTTGAAGCATACTCTGACACATATTATTGGCATTGTCATAGGCAAACTTTCTGACCATTATCTGAGTTGAGTATTCATCATTTGTATATTTTTTTACCTCCTGATTTAATCTTTTTATAAATTCTGTATATATTTCCTCTGGGCCTTGTCTAATCTCAGCCAAACCTGTGGACAGTTTCTTAGTTGCTGGGACCCTTTTCCATGCCTCCAAGGCACACTTTGTACACTGAATTAGAGCTTCTCTAGGTAAATTAATCTGATCAGCATGTAATTCCCATTCATCTATTCCAAGTAACATTTCTTTAGTAACTCTGATGCCCTGTTTCTTATTAATGGCTGCCTTCTGTTTTGCCAATTCATCAAATTCTGATTTCCAAAAGAGGTAGTCCCCTGCAGCAAGGGAATATTTTGAGGTCTGAATCCAATCAAAGGGGGTCATCCAAATTGTCCCCAAAGTTTCCACCAAATTTAAAGTGTATGGAGAAGCAGGACCATATGAAGCACAAGCTGTTTTAATTTCTTTTAACACTTTGTAGGGAAGAGGCTCCCATGTAGGAGCTACTTCTTCATCATCATCCAATTCATCTGCTCTAAAAATAACTGGGAAACAGAATGACATGTCTCCATCCTTTTGAGCATTTTTTAGGGCTCCTTTAAACCCTATATTCGGGGGTTGTAGCTGCAGAGTTGGAGCTTCAAGCGGCAGAGGCTCCTCTGCTTTTATCTCTCTTTCCTCTTTTGAAGAGAGGTTTTTAGGTGGGGGAAGGTCTGCTAGTGACTTTTTCATTCGAATTTTAAAGCTTCGTTTTGATTTACTATGAGCTTTTTCCTCCTCCTCTGATTCTAACACTGAAACCTTAAAGATTTCATTCTCTTCATTCTGACCAGATAACAAAGTTGTTTTTTCAGCAGCCGATGAAATTTTTTCTGACATTTGTTCTGATCCGTGCTCAGTATAATAATTTTTTAAATTATTGCCAACTTTTTGCCAGAATTCTAAGGGAATCGGGTTACAATTTTGAATAAGATCAAGAAATTTAGTGAGCTGTTCTTTACTAACTTTTACTCCCCATTTTCTGAGGATGTGCTTAGTTATATCAATTAAAAGAGTTCTTTCCTTTGATTCACTGTGTCCCATCCTGTTAATCTATTCTTTTACTTCTAGTGTCTTCCCTTAAGGGGAGAGTTCTGAAAACTCTGGATTTCTTGCCCTTCTTCGGGCAGAAACTAAACTGTCGTAATTTGGGAGTTGTCTGAGGGGGAGGGCAAATATTTACCTGAATCCAGCGATCCAAGGTACCTGTTCAGGCGCCAATTGTGGAGATCTCTTTATCATCTCTGATAATCTGATGACAGTTTAGTT
>NW_025396069.1:0-5681 GCF_016433145.1 Gracilinanus agilis | reverse complement strand
CCATGTTACCCTGGCCAAGTCAGGTAGCTTTAGTCAGCCTCAGCTTAGTATTCTGTAAAAAAAGATGAGACTGGATATAAGAGCCTGTGAGGTCCTTGTAGCTCAAAGACCTGGTGGATGAGAAAGAGAGAAAAAAGAAAGCCTTCTTGAAATTAGTTTTAGGGATAGAGAATGAGAGGGAAGGTGTTTGATTTTTGTTCTCTGCCCTTAAAGAGGACCAGAATGACATCACCATGTCTACATCAATATATAGTGTTTCTAACTGTGGCTGATCAGACCAATGGGAGTTCAAAGGCTCTACTGTAGGTTGGTCACAAGTAGCCCATATGAATATTTGGGATGGAGAGGTCTCTAAATGGGAACATCCCAAGTTTCTTTGAAGGACAGTAACAATTGGGAAAGAGACAAAAGGAAGGGACCACTAGGCTTGAGACTTGGGCCTCATGAAGTGATCCAGCTTGGCCTCCTAAAGGACAGAAGAGTGTTGTTGGGGGTCTTGATGACCTGAGATTAATTTCTGCTTCCCAACATGCTTACTAGCTGTGTGAGCCTGGGAAAATTCCATAAATTTTCTAAGATGCTTTCTTCTTCTCTGACATGATGGAGTTGGACTCGGTAGCCCTTAAGATTCATTTCAGCTCTAAATGTCAGATCATATTGGTGACAGAGGGAAAATGAAAAGACAGTTTTCCTTTGGAGTCAGAGTGACAATAAAACTAAGAGCTTCTGAGTAGCACAGAGAGGTAAAGGGTAAGGATTTTTGTGGACATGTAGGTTTTGGAATGGACTGTTGTTGGAAATCAGGATGACTTGAGTTCAAATCCTGCTTCACATTCTGAATAAATATTCCACCTTAGACAGTTCCACTTAGAGATTAAATCTCTGTTTCTTCTGAGATATATATATACATATACATATATGTATAATATCTATCTATCTATCTATGTGTATATATACATATATAATTGAGTTGGACTCAATGGCCCCTATGGTTCCTTCCAGCTCTAAATCTATTATTATATCAATGATAGAGAGAAAAAGGAAAAAAAATTTGATATTGTTGGGTGGAAATGAGAGCAAGGGGAAAAAAGCTTTTGAGGAGAGAGAGAGAGAGAGAGAGAGAGAGAGAGAGAGAGAGAGAGAGAGAGAGGCGCAAAGGCAGAGAGACAAAAATCCCGAGACTGAAATATGTAAAGAGTATAATCACAGCAGGGCAGAGGGATTGAAGCATACAACAAGAGACAGACAGCAGGAAAGATAGAGACATAGAAACAGAGAAAGAATGGTCTATTTAATAATAGGCCAGGAAATGAGAGGAAGGCAAAAAGAAGGTTAGGAATACACATATGAAGGAAGATTGGAAAGGATGGCAAATCTGGCCATTGTAGCATAAGCCAGCTTTGTGTCTTAGTGGTCAGAGCAATATAATCAGAGTTAACCCTTTGAATTTCAGTAGCACATGTGACACAGGCAAATTATGTTACTTTGGAGAAGTCACTTAACTTTTGTTAGTCTTAGTTTTCTCCTCTTGATATTTATGGGGCTGGACTTGATGATGTCTAATTACGCTCCAGCTCTATGATCCTCTGGGTACCAGAGAAAGAAAAGGATGTCCCTTGGGACTGAGGTGAGAGGAGAGAGAAAATTAAAGGGAATCAGGCTCTGAGGATGAGGAGACAGGGAACAGAAGTGTGTGTTGTGGAGGTAAAATGTAGAGCTAAACAGCTAGGTCTAATAGCAGACTCTCCTTGTTAGTCAGAAGAACTCGAGTTCCAGTGCTAGTTCATATTGTTACTAAATGTTTGACTGTGGGCAATTCGAGTGTCCAAAATTCTGCCTTCTGTTATACTCTAATGGAATTGGACTCAATTGACCCTAGGGTCATGTAGACCCATTCACGTCTAAATCTATGTTCCTATTGTGTGGATAATGAGAAAAAGAAAAGATAATTTATTATTGGGTGGGAATAGGGAGAATGAAAACATCTTTTGAAGGGGAGAGAGAAAAAATAGAGGAAGAGTGAGAGACAGAGACAGAGAGAAAGGAAGTGGAAGAAGAAAATGGGGAGAGAGGGAATGCAATTTCACTGCACAGAGTAGTGATGAAAGAGAGACTGTTGTGTAAGGTTTTGAGTATAGGATACTATAGCAAGAAGGACTCCAGTAAGTGATATACAAAGGTAACGGATACTTGGACCTAATAGGGGGATACATCTAGGTGTTACAGTAGATATAGGACCACTTTTGTAGTGAAGCCTTTTCGACTCTGAATCCTGAATACACTGCCAAGCTGTTAGCCATGTAATTCACACAGCTTCTTTCAGACTGTGTTTCAACCTCTCTTAGTAGAATTGGACTCAATGGCCCCTAAGGTTCTTTCCAGCTCTGAAACTATGATCATATTGGTGATAGAGACAAAAGAAAAGGCCCCTTATTTTGGGACAGAAATGAGAATAAGAAAGAAATGCTTTTCAATAGGCAAGGGACAAGAGACAGAGACAGAGACAGAGAGAAGACAGAGGCAGAGAGATATAGACAAAAAGACAGAGTTAGAGACAGTAAAAGAGAGGCAGATATAAAGAAAGCAAAAGACAGAGCCACAGAGACAGAGACAAAGCCACAGAAACAGAGACACATAGAGAAACAGAAAGAAAGAGAACCATATGATAATGAGCAAGGGAGTGAGAAAAGGGTCCACGTGGAGAATGAGAGATAGAAGGTGAGGGAGACATGACAAGAGATGGGACACCTGAGCATCATAGGTGAGGTCATTAGGTGTCATAATGATTAGAGCATCATATGTGGAACTGACTATTTGAGTTCCAACCCCACAATCAACTGCTGACAACCTATGTGACCCTGGAGGAATCACTTAACTATTGTCAGCTTCACTTTCCTCCTCCTTATATATATGGAGCTGGACATAATGGTGTCTAATGATGTTCCAGCTATATGATGCTTTGGTTTCCAGAAGTTTGGGGGCGGAGGCAAGAGCAATATGGTACAGTCAGAGTGAATCCAGGAGGGGAGATATCTCTAGATGGGACTACCGTGAAAAAGGATGTAAGGGAAGTGTGTGTCACACAACTAGGTCTCTCAGTGTACTGACCTTGGACATAAGGATGCCCTGAGTTCAGGTATATTTAATAAGTGTTTGAAACTTGGAAATTGAGAGGGAGTGTCTAAGTCTTTGGTTTCTGTTGCACTATACGGGATTTTGGTGTATGGGGTACCTCTGATGTGAGGACTTCCGGATCCCTTTTCAGGACTGCTTTCCTCCTTTGGTGCACACCTGCTACTCAGCTCTCACCTGTGGCCCCAAGAAGCTGTAGTGTGCACAGTGGCTTCCATCAGGGAAATCAAGAAGCAGCTGAGTTGGACTTAATGGTACCAATGGTTTCTTCCAGCTCTTAATCTGTGGTCATGTTGATGATGAAGAGAAAAAGAAAAGGCCAGAGAATACTGAGTGAGAATTAAAGCTGGAGAAAAAAGTGTTAAGGAGGAAGGAGGGAGAGGGGGAAAGGGAGGGGATTAGGGACAAAAAGAGACAGAGAAAAATATATAGAGAAAAAGAAAAGACCTCTTACTACAAGGTGGGAATAAGAGCAAGCAAGAAAAGCTTATGATAAAGACAGAGGGAGAGGAAGAGAGAGATGGAGAGAGAGAGACAAAGAGAGAGAGAGAGAGAGACAAAGAGACAGAAAGAGAGATAGACAGAGAGAAAGAAAGAGATGGAGAAAAAAGAGAAAGAGACAGAGAGAGACAGAGAGGAGATTCTTTTCCCATTTTCAAAAATGTTTTTCTTTTTTTAAATTTATTTAACATTTATTAATATTCATTTTTTAGAAAAGTTAACATGGTTACATGATTCATGCTCCTACTTTCCCCTTCACCCCTCACCCTCTCCCCACCCCTGGCCGATGTGCATTTCCACTGGTTTTAACATGTGTCATTGATCAAGACCTATTTCCAAATTGTTGATCATTACATTGGTGTGGCAGTTTCGAATCAAAATCCCCAATCATGTCTGCCTCAACCCATGTGTTCAAGCAGCTGCTTTTCTTCTGTGTTTCCTCTCCTGCATTTCTTCCTCTGAATGTGGGTAGCATTCTTTTCCATAAATCCCTCAGAATTGTCCTGGGTCATTGCATTGCTGCTAGTACAGAAGTCCATTACATTCTATTTTACCACAGTGTATTGGTCTCTGTGTACAATGTTCTTCTGGCTCTGCTCCTTTCGCTCTGCATCAATTCCTGGAGGTCTTTCCAGTTCACATGGAATTCCTCCAGTTTATTATTCCTTTGAGCACAATAGTATTCCATCACCAGCATATACCACAATTTGTTCAGCCATTCCCCAGTTGAAGGACATACCCTCCTTTTCCAGTTTTTTGCTACCACAAAAAGCGCAGCTATAAATATTTTTGTACAAGTCTATCTATGATCTCTTTGGGGTACAAACCCAACAATGGTATGGCTGGATCAAAGGGCAGGCATTCTTTTGTAGCCCTTTGAGCATAGTTCCAAATTGCCAGCCAGAATGGTTGGATCAGTTCACAACTCCACCAGCAATGCATTAATGCCCCAATTTTGCCACATCCCCTCCAGCATTCATTACTCTCCCCTTCTTTCATTTTATCCAATCTGCTAGGTGTGAGGTGATACCTCAGAGTTGTTTTGATTTGCATTTCTCTAATTATTAGAGATTCAGAACACTTTCTCATGTGCTTATCGATACTTTTGATTTCTTTATCTGAAAATTGCCTATTCATGGCTCTTGCACATTTATCAATTGGGGAATGGCTTGATTTTTTATACAATTGATTTAACTCCTTGTATATTTGAGTAATTAGACCCCTGTCAGAGTTTTTTGTTCAAAAATTTACAGAATTGCAAAATAATTAGAGAACTAATTTCTTATTGAAGTGTCATCTGGTAAATTGTATTTCCCAATTATATTGGAACAATAGATTGAATATTTTTATGGTTGCTTACAGTATCTTATTGCCTCTTTGGGAAGTGAGCTCCTAGGGAGTACAAAGCATGTAGTAGTTCTCTGTCACTAGACAAGGCAGTTAACCTCAGTCTATTCCAGTTTCCTCAGCTCTATGAGGGGAATTTTCATAGCAGCTACAATTCAGTATAATTCTGAGGATCAAACACTAAATTTACCCTTCGTGTAGCACAACTCCTGAGATATGTTAGAGACTTTAAGAAGACTTAATTTTTTTTCCTTCCCCTATAAATGAAGGGATGGAAGTCAATGGATTCTTGAGATTCATAGAGATGTGAATCGATGACATAGAGATGGAGAGTGAGGGAGAAGAAAGGAGAGAGAGAGAGAGACAGACAGATAGACAAAGACAGAGAAAGAGGGAGAGAAGCATTTAGGGAGTGAGACAGAGAAAGAGACATAGAGAGAGACCAAGACAAAGAGAACTTCATGGTAATAGGTTTGAGAGTGAGCCCATAAGCCACGGTAGTAAAGGTTCACATCAGTGATGGAGTAGTAAAAATGGGAGATAGTAAGACAGTTTCTCAAGTCTTGGAGCAGACAATTGAACTTCCTGGTGGAAAGATCAGTGTTATCACCATCAGACGTGAGGTTGTAGCCCTTCTCAGTAATGGAGAAGGGGTGTTTTCCTTTGCCAGTCAGTCAGTGTGCCTCAGCTATAGCTTTGTC
>NW_025396068.1:0-3038 GCF_016433145.1 Gracilinanus agilis | reverse complement strand
TCTGGGCATCCTTGTCCTTCCACTTGTCTGTGCTCCACAGTAAGCAGTCTCCCTGGCCATCTTAGAATGTTCAAGAGACCGTGATTGTTTTATCATGTCTACTCCTAACTGCCTTGGGGTAAAGCTCTTTGTGTTGGCTCAGGGACATGCCCTAGAAATGAGGGAATTGGACTAGTTGGGATCTAAAGACCTCTTCACCTCTGTTGCCAGACTCTGTTTCTCAGAGTAGCTGAGAGTCCCTGAGGGAACAGACAGAATGCCCAGAAAATGAAGACAAGGTCAGGAAGTCACAGGGACATGCTTTGCTTTTTCCATGGTCACATTCCTAATCTTCATCCAACCCATTTTTCTCCTTGATATTTAAGGAAGCAAGGAAGCAATGGGATGAATTGGGGGAAAATATAACTCCAAAGGAAAGCTCTTCTGAAAGCCTGGTGGTAAAATCATGTTGGACTATTCAGAAAGCACAAGTCCTTGTATATTCAGAGGCAAATTGGTGACCTAGATAGGGCAGGGATAGGAATAGGGCTCAAGGCATCCTTTTTCCCTTCCCTCTTTTGCCTCAAAATCACTAGTTTCACTAAGCTGTAACTTCTCTACAGGCTTCAAGTACTTCCTTTGAAAATGTGGGCATAGGCAAACAAGGATGCTGGAAAAAGACACAATGTTGCAATCAAGTCAAGATTGGGATTCAAAAGTTGGCTTCTGACACAAACTGCCTTTCTGACTTTGCACCAGGGACTTAGATCCTTCTCCCAAGATCCTCTGTCAGAATAGAAAAAAACTAGACATGATAATTAGCCTAGACAGAGGGATGAAATCTCAGGTCTGATCTCTAAGGTCCCCAAAACTAGAGTTCTGGCCTATATGAAACTACTCAATTTAATTTAGGTTCATATCCTACCTACCTGAAGATTCCTCTTTTGTTTTACAGATAATGAAACTGAGAGCCACAAGGGCTAAGGTCTAAGTTTTCCCTGGGTCACACAGCCATGGTGTAGCAGAGCCATCACTTTAACACAGGGTTTATGACTCCTAAGGCAGAACAATGTGGCCTAGAATGACATCACTGTTGTCAAGGTTTGTGGAATGTTATCACTAATTCTGTGGACAGAGAGCAGAGGAAAGATGTACAATGAAAGGAGGGGAAAGAATAGGAAAAGACTAGGAATGGAGGAAGAAATTGGAGGGAATAAGGAGAAATAAGAAAAAATATGGATAGAAAAGGGGAGGAGTAGATTCTCAGATCTTTAAGGTGGATGGGCCTTCACTGTCAAACTGGACCAACTCTATCCATTGAAAGAATATGGAGCAAAAGCCCAGGAAAATACAGTTACTTTCTCAGGATCACACAGGTAAAACAGATGAGAGGTGAGATTTGAAATGGGGTCTCTGTCTCCCAAGGCACTGTCTTTCATTAACCAACCTAACATTCCATACAGGACAGAGAAAAAAAGGACTAAGGGGTGGGAGGGAGAAAAAGAATTTGATGGAGGGTAGTTAAGAGGAAAATGTTAGGAGGGTGCAAATGGTAGAGGAGGAGGAGGAGGAGGAGGAAGGAGATCATTTTCATAAACCTTAGGGACAGAGCATGGAGAAGTGAAGAAAGGAAGGGAGGTAGAAAAAGGAGAAGGAATGATGTGTTTAGGGAGAAAAATTATGAGAGGGGAAGGAGAGAGGAGGGCAAAAAGAGTAGGTGTGAAAAGAAGGTAGAGACCAAAGCCTGGCTATGGTTAAGGGAGATGAAGGAGGAAGGAAAGGACAAGGGGTGAAAGAATGGAGACCAGCAAGAAGGTAAGAAAGAGGAGAGGGTGGGACAAGGGCACAGTAGACAAAGGCTGCACAGCTTCAGAACCCTATCCTTACAGGACACTCCCATAAAGAAAGGCAGAGTGGACAGGTTGTTTTTCCTTTCTGATTTTTATGGGTATAAGGAAAGATCATGAGGCTATGAATTCCAGGTGGCCCAAAATGGAGGTATTCAGCAGGAGAATCTGGCCTTGGAAGGAGTGGGAATGCTCAATCAATTTATCCCAGCTTGAAGGAATGACAGAAGAGTTTGGCCTGTTTTTATATACACCCAACAATAAAACCAGTGCCTCCTACCAGGGACTGCCTCTGCCCTTCACTTCTTCTGCCTCTGGGCATGCTTGTCCTTCTACCCTGCAGTGCCCCAAAGTAAGCTGTCTCTCTGGCCATCTGAGAATATTCAGGGGACCTGAGTTCTTTTGTCTTCTCTACTCCTATCTGTTGCTAGATAAAACTCTTTGTGTTGGCTCAAATACAAAGGCCCTGGAAAAGAGGGCATTAAACTAGTTGGGATATAAAGAACTCCTAACCTCTGCTGCTGCACTCTGTTACTCAGAGTGAATGAGGGTCCCTGAGTTAACAGAGAGAATGCCCAGAAAATGAAGACAAGGTCAGGAAGTCACAGGGACCTGCTATTCTTTTTCCATGGTCACATCCCTAATCTTCATCCCACCCATTTTCCTCCTTGATCTTCAAGAAACCAATGGGATGAGTTGGGGAAAATGTAACTCAAAAGGCAAGCTCTTCTGAAAGCCTGGTGGTAAAATCATATTGGACTATTCAGAAAGCAAAAATTCTTATATATATGGAAACAGCATGGTGAACTAGAAAGAGCAGGGATAGGAATAGGGCTCAAGGTATCCTTTTTCCTTTCCTCTTTTGCCTCAAAATCACTAGGTTCTCTAAGCTATAACTTCTCTACAGGCCTCAAGTACTTTCTCTGCAAAGGTGGGCATAGGCAGAAAAAAATGCTGTGAAAATAGACAGTCTTGCAATCAAGAGGAGATTGAAATTCAAAAGTTGGTTTGTGACACAAGCTGCCTTTGAGACTTTGGAACAGGGACTTCAGTCCTTCTCCCAATATCCACTGTCTGAACATGAAAAACAGATATGATAATCAGCCTAGACTGAGGGATGAAATCTCAGGTCTGGTCTCTAAGGTCCCAAAATTTTGAGGACTGCCCTAGATGAAACTACTGAATTTTATTTAGGCTCATATCCTACCAAAC
>NW_025396067.1:0-4793 GCF_016433145.1 Gracilinanus agilis | reverse complement strand
AAGAGAAGAGAAGAGAAGAGAAGAGAAGAGAAGAGAAGAGAAGAGAAATTATCATGTTTGGCTACTATAAGAAATATGTCAAAGCATCCCTCTGGACTCCTCACAGACCACTCACTCAGTGAGTGACTCCTGACTGGACATTTGCATTGGCCATGCCTGTTCCTAAGCAATGCTCTCTCTCTCCTCATCTCCACTTCCTGCTTTCTCCAGCTTCCTTCAAGTTCCAGCTGAAATCCTACCTTGTAGAGGAAGCCTTTCTGATCCCCGCCCCCCCCCCCTTTATTCTAAAGCCTTCCCTCTGTCGATTATCTCCGACATCCAATATGGAGCTTGTTTGTCCATATTTCTTTGCATGATATTCATAGCCTGTGTTCATATTAGACTCTGTAACAAACAGGTTCCTTAGGGAAGAAGATGCTTCTCCAGGAGCTCCCTGAAAACAAGGATTGCCTTTTGCCTTTCATTGTATTCCCAGCACTACGCCTGGCACATAGCAGCTGCTTAATGTTTACTGAGGGACTAGTTCAAGGCACTCTGCAGCTTTCCCACAGGCTAGCCTCCCGGGGCTGGACACAGAACTGGGCTTCGATTTTTGAAACCATTTAGAACGAGCTCCCCCACCTCCTCTTTTTTAACAGCCATCAGAAATGGACAACCCAACATTTACATCGAATGCTTTGTAATAATATTTATTTAAAACCTGTCAAGTTGAGGAAAAAATTCCATTTACTAAAAGCTGACCATTTATACTGGAGGAGAAGGCAGGCTGGGAGAGAGCCCATGAAGAATGCTGGAGGCTGGGGAATACAGAGCAAAAAAGCGATTTTTGTGCTTTTAAAAATTAATGGTAGTGAGAGATTTTGCAGCTGGAAAATTAATTTATTGGGCATGGAGGGGAACACCTGCATGGTGAGGGGGAGAGGGAGGACAGCATAAGCAACCTATTAACTTAGAAATTAGTCTGTGAGCTCAGAAATAGCATATTCTTCCCCAAGGAACCCATGGATTAACAGAGTCAATAAAACTTGGGCCCCTGTGAGCAAAGGGGATGAAGTTTAATCAGAGAACCACAGAATGGCACAGCTGGGAGGGTCTCAAGAATTTAGAAGGTCAGGAAGAGACCTTAGAACATGGAAAGCTACAACTGGTACAGTCCTCAGATCACAAAACATCCACACTGGGAGGGACCTTACAGAGAAGATTTCAGAGCTTGGGGAGGAGGAGGAGGAGGGAGGGAGGTGGCCCTTATAAAATGCCAAATGTAGGAAGGACTTTAGAAAATAGAATATTCGAGCAAGAAGATCCCTTAGTTCTAATAATAGTATTTAAACAGCACTTTGTGCTTTTTACAAATTATCTCATTTCATCCTCATAATATCCCCAAGAGTAGCGGCTATTATTATCCCCATTTTACAGATGAAAAAACTGAGGCAGTCAGAAGTTAAGTGACATGTTTAGGTAAATGTGTAACAGCATTTGAACTCAGGTCTTCCTAACTCCGCTGTACCATCCAGTTTTTAAAAAGAGAATGTTTGAGGAGGAAAAAAACTTTAAAATACAGAAGAATAGAGCTGGGGGAGAGAGAGGGAACCAGAATACAGAATACCAGAGTCAGAATGCAGCTTAGAATAAATATAGAATGCTAAAGGTAGGAGGGGCCATAGAAGCACAAAGAGCTTCATCAAGGCTCAAAAGGCCCTCAGAAAGGAGAATATTCAAGCTGAAAAGGCCCTTTGGTCCCTGCCTCTGTTGGAGGGGGAGACTATGGCTGAAAGAGGGAAAATGGCAAATGAAACAGTGACTTTTCAGTTGTTTTCATCATCACCATTAGAGCTCACATTCATGTCATTAGCTCATTTGCTCCCCAAACCAACACTACAAGGTCAGTGCTATTATTATCCCCAATTTGCATATGAGGGAAACCGAGGCATGGCTCAGTTAAGTGACTTGTGCACCTAGCCGAGTGTCTAAAGCAGAATTTGAACCCATTATCTTCCTGTTTTCAGATCCAGCACTCTAATGACTTGGCCAACATCCCTCCACCCCCACCTTCCCCCCTTTTTTCCCTAAACCAAATAACTGATTTCATTAGGATAGGGAACTCCAAGTGAGAGCCCTCCTTCTGTCCATATAGCTGTTCCACAACTGCCTAAAGTCTTGGAAGCTGCCTGGTACAGAGAAGGGTCAAAGTGATTTGTTCAGGGTCATTCCACCCCCAAAACATCCAGCTAAAATCCTGCCTTCTACAAAAAGCCTTTCCTGACTCCTTAAAGTATCCAATTGTGCCAACAGCTTGCTTATACATAGCTAATTGTAGGTGATCTCCCGATTAGACTGGGAGCTTCTCCAGGGCAGGGACATAGCAGCAACCTAATAGCCAGCATATGACAACAGGGATTTGAATACAGATTTTCCTGACTCCAAAGCTAAAGCAGCCTCTCTGCTCCCTTTTACTTCAACATATAACCTTTTTCTTCTTTTTTTTTTAAAACCTTATCTTTTGTCTAAGAATTGATACTAAAGGGCAGGTAGATGGATCAAAGTATAGAGAGACAGGCAGGGGAGTTAGGAGGTCCTGGGTTCAAATGTGACGTGCAGATACTTCCTAGCTGTGAGACCCTAGAGAAGTAATTTAACCCCAACTGCCTAGCTCTTACTTTTATTTATCTTAGAAGTAATACTAAAGTATCAGATCTTTAATCTGTATCTTAGAATTGATACAAAGTATCAAAGCTTTAACCTGTATCTTATAATTGATACTAAGTATTGAACCTTTTAACCTATGGTTTAGAATGGATACTAAGTATAAAACCTTTAACTTGTGGCCTAGAATTGATAAAGTATCAAACCTTCAAATTATGGCTTAGAATTGATACAAAGTAACAAATCTTTAACCTGTATCTTTGAATTGATACTAGGTATTGAGCCTTTAACCTGAGACTTATGATTAATACTAAGTATCAAACCTTTGACCTATAGCTTAGAATTGATAGAAAGTATCAAACCTGTAGCTTAGAATTGATACTAAGTATCAAACCTTTAACCTGTGGCTTAGAATTGATATTAAATAGCAAACTTTTAACCTATGGCTTAGAATTGATACTAAGTATCGGACCTTTAACCTGTGGCTTAGAATTGATATTAAATAGCAAACTTTTAACCTATGGCTTATAATTGATAGTAAGTATCAAACCTTTCATCTCTTTCTTAAAATTGATACTATCAGACCTTTAACCTATGGCTTAAAATAGATACTAAATATAAGTTCCAAGGCAGAAAAGTGGGTAAGGGCTAGGCAATGGGGATGAAGTGACTTGCCCGATGTCACAGAGCTAGGAAGTGTCTGAAGTCACATTTGAACCCAGCACCTCCCATCTCTAGGATTGGCTCTTTACACTAGGTCACTTTGATGCTCTAATATATAACCTTCTGTAAATTATCTCACCTGATCTTCACACTCCAGGAAGCCAGGGAGGGGATGTATGGTGGAACCCTGCTTAGTGCTGAAACCTGAGACTAAAACATTAACTACTTTGCTGAAAGTGAGCCTTGGATCTGGGCCCCAAACCCCAGCCTTCCTTGAGACATCAAGGCCAAGGTTCTTTCCATTATGGCACAAATATTCCAGTACATGAGAGTAAATATTAAAATGGAAGCTATTATTATCTATGTGGGATCTACTCAGGCCAGATGGAAAGAAAAAAGTTGCAAAAGCTGTCAGAATCCCAAAGAGTGAGGCAGAAATATGAGCTGAATGCCCCTCACCAGGCCAGCAATGCAGCTAAGGGTGGAGGGAGGTTCAGGAATAAAAACTCCCCCGAGGGCCAGAACTCTTATGGGGTAACTCTGCAATGTCAAGCAAATCAGACCTTCTTTGGGTCCTGGTTTTCTCACCTGTAAAATGGGTGGGCTGGATAAGATTCTCTAAAACATCCTTCCTATGTATTTACAGAGGAAGTCATTTTCAATGGTGTTAAGATGCCAAGAGCCAGACACACTAAAAATGGCTACTATTTACAGAACACCCCAAGGCTTATAAAGTTCTTTATTCCCATCATCACCCTGGATCCTCACAATTACCCTGGAAGGTAGATGTGAGGATTATTATTATACTCACTTTACAAATGAGAAAATTGAGGTACAGATCTTGCCCAAGGTCACTTAGCTAGTAAGTATCAAAGATGAGATTTGAACTCATGTCCTTCTAATGTCTTCTAGAACTCTTTCCTCTATACCAAGGATTTTAAATCATTTTATGTGCGTAGCCCATGGGCAGTCGATGGACCCCTTCTCACAACCATGTTGTAATTCAAATTATAAAGGAAATCAAAAGTTAGTGAAACAGAAGATGCAATGTGCTTTGCATGACTTCCCATGTATAGCTGATGGGGGAGAGGAGACAGAGGGAGAGAACTGAGAATTTATACTTTTTTTTTAATGAACATTAAAGACTAGCTGGGTGGCTCAGAGGATAAAGAGCCAGGCCGGAAGTCAGAAGGACCTGGTTTGAAATGGCCTTGGACACTTCCTAGCTGTCCTGACCTTCCTAGCTGACCCTGGGCAAGTTCCTTAACTCCATCTGTCTAGCCTTTGCTCTTCTGTCTTAGAAATTATTACTGACAGAAAGTAAGAGGTTTTTTTAATATTTGTTTTTTAATTAAAAAAATAAACATTAAAATAAAGAATAATTATTTTTTAAAACAATAAATATATAATTTTTTTCCCTAGGCAAATTCACAGACCCCGAAATCTATCCCCAGATTCAATGGAGGGGTCATGGACCCCAGGTGAAG
>NW_025396066.1:0-6778 GCF_016433145.1 Gracilinanus agilis | reverse complement strand
GAGAGAGAGAGAGAGAGAGAGAGAGAGAGAGAGAGAGAGAGAGAGTATGAGAGAGAAATAGCACGTCTAATCCCCTCAGATAAAGGCAATTTCTACCCCTCTGAAGTCCTCACACTTCTGTTCACTTCTCCTGGACTCTTATCTCAGTCTAATTAATTTTAGAATTGGTGAAGTGCATATCTTATTCTCTACTTGATATCAAAGACAGTGTTTTATTTTTCTGCCTCCAATGTCTAGGCCAATGCCCTGTCCATAATAGGTGATTAATAAATCTTTGTTTAATTCAATTGAGTAGAAAATACTAACTAGCTTAAGATTCTGTGTTGTTTCTCATGTACCTAAACTAATGTACTTTCTTACACTGAGACACTCATCAGTCTAGTAATATGTCTTTTAAAAATGGAGCCTATTTTATAGGAGTTGGAGAAAAAAGAGATGCCATATAATTGCAGCTAGTTCTACTTTATTACTGTTCCTGCACATATAATATCCAAGATCCTTTAAAGCTACAGTGGAAGAAAGTATTGGCAATCAAATCAAATATTAATAATGAGCAACCAAAAAAAATGATGGTAGCACTTGCTTTAATAAGCACATAATTTTGAGGCTGAAAAATGAAAGCAGCAACTGCAGGAGCTCTTGTGCTTTTGAAAAATGGAGAAAAAAAAAAGACAGAACATCTCCTATATATGCTCAGTTTGGGGGTGTAATGGTTGCAAAATGAAGAGAATTGCCTCAGTTATCCAAAGTTGCAGACTGCTCTTTTTCTAATCAATTGCCTGCATTGTTTCCTTAAAAAAAAAAGGTTTTTTACATGTGTGAATGTCTAATATATTGCTTAAGTGGGTCCTGTTCACTTTGGTCTGCATTAATAAGGCACATCAATTGAAGAGAAACCTCACTGTGTAGTAATAGACAACACAGAGAAATAAAAATGCCTCAAGGTTTTCTTCTTTGCTATATTTGGCTCTCTGGGCTAAGTCGATTTGAGTTGGGGCTTATTATAATAAGCTAGAAAGTCACTATGAACTAATTATTTTCAGTTCATTTGTGTGATTAATGGTGAAAACTTGGAAAACTTTTACATATTTTGAATTGATAATAATTAATCATTTTTGAGAAGCGAAAAACATTCAAGGTGCCCACGGTCTTTCCTGTATAGTTGTGTAGACATGAGAACATATGCCTGGCAACATCCAACTTGGAATATGAGGCCCTGATCAACACTCTGGCCTCCCCCCATTCATTTCACTTGGACACTTCAATCTCACCCGGAGGTGTTTCAGAGAATAGAAATGTCTAAGCAGGACTTAATTTGAGATGAGAACTTGGACATTCCATTCCAAAATTCAATTCCATCTCATTCAAAATTTGTTTTATTACATCTGAAAAAAATTAGTATTTCTTTGAATTCCATATTCCCAGAAAGGTCTTTGTTTTAGAATAGAACCCAAAGAGTCTGACCTCCTGGTAGTTTTTTTTTTTAATTCAGGGTTAATAGAGCAGTTTTAAAGCTTTATTTTCTAATAAGTATTAAATGATTCCTTTGGAAATGAAATGGGTGATCTCAGCACAGTTTCACTTGTAGGCTTGCCAGCAGAGCCTCAAGTCCCTATTGGTTGACTTTAGTTAACCCCCTTAGTTAAGGGGTTAGTTAAGTCTTCTCAAGTCAAATATAGAGACTTAAACTGAATGATCATTGTGAAAATGAAGTAAAACTAGAGATTGAAATCACAGAATTTTAGAATTGGAAGGCAGCTTAGATAACACTTCATTCAATCCTCCATCCTAAATAAGACATCCCTCTACATTATCCTAGAGGTCATCTGCCTCCACATGATCCCTTCCAGCACTATCACATAAAGTAATATTACATTTGGGTAATTGTTATACTATAATTATTTAAATTGTCCCCAACTCTTCAGGATCCCATCTGTAATTTTCTTGGCATTGATATTAGAATGATTTTCCATTTCCTTCTCTAGTTCATTTTACAGATGAAGAAATGAAGCAAAGTTAAGGGACTTGTTCAGGGTCACACAACTAGTAAATGTTTGGGACCAGATTTGAAATCAGAAAGATAAGTCTGTCTGGCTTCAGGTCCAGCAGCCACAGAGTTGCCCTTTTACATTTGGTAGGCAGCTCTATTTTTTCCCTATTTAAACAGATATCAGCTGTTTCAAATCATGCAATGTGGTGCTATCTAGGATAAATCTTCAATAGCTTTACATGTGATAGTCATTCAAATATTTCAATAAACCATAAAGGACCTTAAACCATAAATAAAAATAAATATAAAAAATAAATAAAATAAAAAACTATTAAAAAACCTTAAAAAAATAAACCTAGACACAGGCCTGGAAATGACTTTAAAGATCATCTAGTCAACTCCTATATTTTGCAGTTAAGTGATCTCAGGAATAAGGAGGTTAAATAATTTGCCCAAAATCAGATCTGCCCACTCTAGCCTCCAATTCTTTTCTTCTGCAGGTTAAGATTCTCCTTTTTTTTTTCATGTATGCCTAAGATAGCATGGATGAGAGAGCTATCAACATTTGTATTGTGTTTTTCAGGTCAGATTTGGACTTGGGACCTCCTATGGGTATCTGACTCCTGATAAGATACTGAATATTTACTGACAATGTTTAGGCATCATCTAAAGTGAGGTCTTAGAATACAGCCTATCTGTCAACATTGGGAATGTTATGTTATATTGGAAAGTTATACATTTGAAGAATGAAGACCAGAGGACTTAAAGAGTCTTCAGTAAATTTCATTTGTTTTGGCCTTTGTTTCTGCATATGTATAAAGGGGATATTGATTTTTGTTCTTCTTGCCTTGTAAATAAAAAATTGAATCTGAAAACGTTATATAAGCCAGTTATTAAAATGAGGAGAAAAAAGAGAAAATGGTATGCTGTAAAGATATATGTACTTACTACTTTAAGCTAACAATTTTTTAAAAATCAGTTTCAAAGAAGAAAAATAAACTTGTGGTTGTTGTACTACAGAAAGATTTAATTTTTAAGAAAATTTTAACAATATTTTAGCCCCTCTAGAGACTTGAAATCATTTTTGCTACGTATAAAACTTTTCAGAAACACATCCAAAGTGATGCAGTCCTGTACAATAGGAAACAATGGAAAACAGTGGCAAGGTGATAGTCAATTGGGGATAGTTTAAAGGGAAGGAAATAAAAACAGAGCTTACTTTCTTTTCTTCCTTCCTTTTTTCCTTTCCTTCCTTTCTCTTTCTCTCCTCTTTCTTTTTTGTTCTCTCTTTCTTTCTGTTTCTTTCTCCTTTTTCTTTCTTCCTCTGCTTTCTCTCTTTCTCTCTCTTTCTCTCCCTTTCTCTACTTTATCTCTCCTTCTTTCTTCCTTCTTTCCTTTCTTTCTCTGAGTGAAAGTCATCTAATACTCTCTCCTCCAACCCCTTACTCCACATTTGTATTCTCTTCTCACATAATGCAATTTGGAGTAATTGTAATTTCTGATATTATTTATTACTATTACTATTATTATTATTATTATTAACAACAACTCTTCCAGTTCTGGATCTGGAGTCAGGAAGACTCATCTTCCTGAGTTTAAATCTCGCTTCAGATACTTACCAGCTCTGTGACACAGGGCAAGTTACTTAACACTTTTTGCCTCAATTTTTCATCTGTAAAATGAACTGAAGAAAAAAATGGCAACTACAGTTTCTTTGCCAAGAAAACAGCAAATGAAGTCACAAAGTCATACATAACTAAAAAACTCCTGAAATCTTCATTTTGCTTCTTTTGCATCTATGTATTCCTTTTACCCCATCTTCTCCTCTTTTTCTTAAAACCCATAGAAAAGAAGCAATTTATCCTTAGGTCTTCTGTTTTTCTTAATTCTCAACATTAAGGTTCTGAAGGTACATTTGTTTCTTTTCCTCTTATTGCTCATCATCATATAGCCCCTTTCAATCATTCTCAAACAAAGCAACAAAAAGCACCTTACTTTGCCTTCTTACATTTCAAAGTTCCTATTTAGTTCTGCTCTTTTCATTAGGGATATTTCAAAGTCTTCTATCTCCCCCCCAAAAATCGATTTTTCTCCCTTGAATGATTACATTGAGCTTTACAGAGTAAATTATTCATAGTTACAAATTTTATTTTTTTTCTTTTAAAATATGATATGCCAAAATGCCTATTCACTTGTAGAAAAAAGAAGCATTACTGTATGATCCTTACTTTGACAATTTTACACTTTTATTTCTTTTTTTCTGGATGCTTAAGGGGATTTTTGTTTGTTTGTTTTGTTTTTTAATTTGACTAGGAGGCTTGATTTTGCCTGTGGCATTCCCAGATCTTTTCTCTTTGGGGCTTCTTTCAGGAAGTGACCAATGGATTCTTTTTAGTTTTACTTTGCCTTTGGATTCTAACAGCTCTGGCCAGTTTTCATTGATGGTTCCTTGAAATATGATTACCAAGCCATGTGGAGGGTGAGGTAATTTCTATTTTTTCAAACTTTTAATTTTGTTCTAATATTTTTTACAGTCTCAGTGAATCATTGATTTCTGTTTGGCCCATTCTGATTTTAAGGGAATCCAATACTTGGGTAAAGCTTACTACTTTCATATTATAAGTTATTCATTCTTACATTTTCAATCTCTAGAGCTTTTATTTTGTTTTTAATCATCCAATTTATTGCTTCTACACCAGTGCTTCTTAAGCTTTTGCTATTATTGACCCTTTTGACATTCTGGTAATATTAATAACTAACAATAATAATAATAATAGCTTGCATTTATATTGCACTTTTAAGTTTTGCAAAATGCTTTACAAATATTACCTCATTTGATTCTCACAAAAGCTCTGGAAGGTAGGTGCTATTATTTTCATCCTCTTTTATTTTTCAGTTGAGGAAAATGAGTCAGATGGTTAAGTGACTTGCCCTGGATCATACAACCTATAAATATTTGAAATCAAATTTAAACTTGGAACCCTTTCTCAGAATAATATTTTGAAATGAATTAAATAGGACTGTAAAATAAATTCATTATATTGAAACCCATTTCTCAAAACACACACACATTTTTGAATTTCATTAACTCTGTGTTAAAGATCCCTGTATCTAAGCATTCATGAAGCCCCTGTGGAAAATAGATTTTTTTTTCATTAGTTTCTGTTTACATTTGTTATAGAGTTACTGTCTCCTTCAAAGTTCTATTTAGGGGTATTTCTGTCACTATTGTTCTTTTTTATACTGGCTAGTGTCTTCTTGTCTTTATTGATGTCTTCAGTCTTAGTTTTTTGAATAAGGGGCTTGTGCTGAAATCAAATTCTCCTCTCTTCTTTACCTTGAGCTGGATATCAACCAAGTTCCTGTGCTGACAATTAGCTCCAGAGTTTAACTTTCCTGGATCTTTGAGGCTCAAATTTCTGAATCTTCAAGGATCTCTATGTCATCTCAGCACATAGTTCTAGGAACCTTGAAGTCCCTTGGATTCAGGGGTCCCAGTTTTAGTACTTATGATAGAACAAATATCTACTAGCATTATCCTACAACAAAAATTAAGTCCATAACTTCATCCTTTAAACTGCCAATGAGGCTTAGGTTTCCCTAATAGGAGACAAAGCTGTTCCCAGGACAATTGCTTTTTGGTCACTTAAGGGCATAAAAACATCTCACCCATGTGTATTCTGGGCCTCTTAGATTTGGTAGGTACCTGAGACCACACAAGTAAACATTGTAAGAGGCACATGGATGGTACAGTGAATAGTGTATCTGATCTGGAGTCAGAAAGACCTGAATTCAAATGCAGACTCAGACATTTATTAATAATATTACCCTGAGCAAGTCACAACCTCTGTTTTCCTCAGTTTATGCAAATGTATTATAATAATAGTTATCTAGCTCCTTGGGTTGTTGTGAGGATAAAAATAAGATATTTGAAAAGCATGTTATAAATCTTAAAATTCTATATAAATACTTCATGTTGTTGTTGTTGTTGTTACTATTCCCTGTCCTGCTGACCAGATGCATTTCCCTAAGGAGTCAAAAGAGTCCGCAAATGCTACTGCATTCTTTCTGATAATTTCTTTTAAAACCTTTACCTTCTGTCTTGACATAAATTCTGAGTGTTGTTTCCAAGGCAGAAGAGTGGTAAGGACTAGGCAATGGGGGTCAAGTGACTTGCCCAGTCACAAATGAGGCTGGATTTGAACCTAGGACCTCCTGTCTGAGCCTGACTCTCAATCCAGTGAGCCACCCAGGTGCCCCCCTGATAACTTTTAAATGTTATAGTTCAATAAACTCTTTTTGTCAATGGTTTAATAACCTATGAATGTATCATTTCACTGAAAAGTTGAACTTAATTAACGGCATATCTGGGGTCAAGTCCTCTCCTAACAGTATTGATGCATTTACACTAATCACTTCTGGTCATTTCCAAGGTCCATGGCTTTGAATATCTGACCAGACTAATGCCTTCTGAAAGGAGCCCTCCCCTCTTAATGACCCAAGATATAAAGCCTTGCAAGCTACAAGTATAGTAGGAACCTTGTACCTGCTTGATTTGGTTCATTCAGTTATCTTCAGTTAACCACTGGGGAGAAAATTAGAAATTGTGGAAAATTCCAGAAAATTTAAAACAGACAAATAAACAAAAAGAACATTTCATAAATATTAAACTACCCACCAGGCGAGTTCAGGTCATGACATGGTGAAATCAATTAATCCTGTACATGACTCATCTCCTTTTGAGAGAGAGAGAGAGAGAGAGAGAGAGAGAGAGAGAGAGAGAAAGAG
>NW_025396065.1:0-4788 GCF_016433145.1 Gracilinanus agilis | reverse complement strand
AAGAGAAGAGAAGAGAAGAGAAGAGAAGAGAAGAGAAGAGAAGAGAAATTATCATGTTTGGCTACTATAAGAAATATGTCAAAGCATCCCTCTGGACTCCTCACAGACCACTCACTCAGTGAGTGACTCCTGACTGGACATTTGCATTGGCCATGCCTGTTCCTAAGCAATGCTCTCTCTCTCCTCATCTCCACTTCCTGCTTTCTCCAGCTTCCTTCAAGTTCCAGCTGAAATCCCACCTTGTAGAGGAAGCCTTTCTGATCCCCGCCCCCCCCCCCTTTATTCTAAAGCCTTCCCTCTGTCGATTATCTCCGACATCCAATATGGAGCTTGTTTGTCCATATTTCTTTGCATGATATTCATAGCCTGTGTTCATATTAGACTCTGTAACAAACAGGTTCCTTAGGGAAGAAGATGCTTCTCCAGGAGCTCCCTGAAAACAAGGATTGCCTTTTGCCTTTCATTGTATTCCCAGCACTACGCCTGGCACATAGCAGCTGCTTAATGTTTACTGAGGGACTAGTTCAAGGCACTCTGCAGCTTTCCCACAGGCTAGCCTCCCGGGGCTGGATACAGAACTGGGCTTTGATTTTTGAAACCATTTAGAATGAGCTCCCCCACCTCCTCTTTTTTAACAGCCATCAGAAATGGACAACCCAACATTTACATCGAATGCTTTGTAATAATATTTATTTAAAACCTGTCAAGTTGAGGAAAAAATTCCATTTACTAAAAGCTGACCATTTATACTGGAGGAGAAGGCAGGCTGGGAGAGAGCCCATGAAGAATGCTGGAGGCTGGGGAATACAGAGCAAAAAAGCGATTTTTGTGCTTTTAAAAATTAATGGTAGTGAGAGATTTTGCAGCTGGAAAATTAATTTATTGGGCATGGAGGGGAACACCTGCATGGTGAGGGGGAGAGGGAGGACAGCATAAGCAACCTATTAACTTAGAAATTAGTCTGTGAGCTCAGAAATAGCATATTCTTCCCCAAGGAACCCATGGATTAACAGAGTCAATAAAACTTGGGCCCCTGTGAGCAAAGGGGATGAAGTTTAATCAGAGAACCACAGAATGGCACAGCTGGGAGGGTCTCAAGAATTTAGAAGGTCAGGAAGAGACCTTAGAACATGGAAAGCTACAACTGGTACAGTCCTCAGATCACAAAACATCCACACTGGGAGGGACCTTACAGAGAAGATTTCAGAGCTTGGGGAGGAGGAGGAGGAGGGAGGGAGGTGGCCCTTATAAAATGCCAAATGTAGGAAGGACTTTAGAAAATAGAATATTCGAGCAAGAAGATCCCTTAGTTCTAATAATAGTATTTAAACAGCACTTTGTGCTTTTTACAAATTATCTCATTTCATCCTCATAATATCCCCAAGAGTAGCGGCTATTATTATCCCCATTTTACAGATGAAAAAACTGAGGCAGTCAGAAGTTAAGTGACATGTTTAGGTAAATGTGTGACAGCATTTGAACTCAGGTCTTCCTAACTCTGCTGTACCATCCAGTTTTTAAAAAGAGAATGTTTGAGGAGGAAAAAACTTTAAAATACAGAAGAATAGAGCTGGGGGAGAGAGAGGGAACCAGAATACAGAATACCAGAGTCAGAACGCAGCTTAGAATAAATATAGAATGCTAAAGGCAGGAGGGGCCATAGAAGCACAAAGAGCTTCATCAAGGCTCAAAAGGCCCTCAGAAAGGAGAATATTCAAGCTGAAAAGGCCCTTTGGTCCCTGCCTCTGTTGGAGGGGGAGACTATGGCTGAAAGAGGGAAAATGGCAAATGAAACAGTGACTTTTCAGTTGTTTTCATCATCACCATTTGAGCTCATGTCATTAGCTCATTTGCTCCCCAAACCAACACTACAAGGTCAGTGCTATTATTATCCCCAATTTGCATATGAGGGAAACTGAGACATGGCTCAGTTAAGTGACTTGTGCACCTAGCCGAGTGTCTAAAGCAGAATTTGAACCCATTATCTTCCTGTTTTCAGATCCAGCACTCTAATGACTTGGCCAACATCCCTCCACCCCCACCTTCCCCCCTTTTTTCCCTAAACCAAATAACTGATTTCATTAGGATAGGGAACTCCAAGTGAGAGCCCTCCTTCTGTCCATATAGCTGTTCCACAACTGCCTAAAGTCTTGGAAGCTGCCTGGTACAGAGAAGGGTCAAAGTGATTTGTTCAGGGTCATTCCACCCCCAAAACATCCAGCTAAAATCCTGCCTTCTACAAAAAGCCTTTCCTGACTCCTTAAAGTATCCAATTGTGCCAACAGCTTGCTTATACATAGCTAATTGTAGGTGATCTCCCGATTAGACTGGGAGCTTCTCCAGGGCAGGGACATAGCAGCAACCTAATAGCCAGCATATGACAACAGGGATTTGAATACAGATTTTCCTGACTCCAAAGCTAAAGCAGCCTCTCTGATCCCTTTTACTTCAACATATAACCTTTTTCTTCTTTTTTCTTAAAACCTTATCTTTTGTCTAAGAATTGATACTAAAGGGCAGGTAGATGGATCAAAGGATAGAGAGCCAGGCAGGGGAGTTAGGAGGTCCTGGGTTCAAATGTGATGTGCAGATACTTCCTAGCTGTGAGACCCTAGAGAAGTAATTTAACCCCAACTGCCTAGCTCTTACTTTTATTTATCTTAGAAGTAATACTAAAGTATCAGATCTTTAATCTGTATCTTAGAATTGATACAAAGTATCAAAGCTTTAACCTATATCTTATAATTGATACTAAGTATTGAACCTTTTAACCTATGGTTTAGAATGGATACTAAGTATAAAACCTTTAACTTGTGGCCTAGAATTGATAAAGTATCAAACCTTCAAATTATGGCTTAGAATTGATACAAAGTAACAAATCTCTAACCTGTATCTTAGAATTGATACTAGGTATCGAGCCTTTAACCTGAGACTTATGATTAATACTAAGTATCAAACCTTTGACCTATAGCTTAGAATTGATAGAAAGTATCAAACCTGTAGCTTAGAATTGATACTAAGTATCAAACCTTTAACCTGTGGCTTAGAATTGATATTAAATAGCAAAGTTTTAACCTATGGCTTAGAATTGATACTAAGTATCGGACCTTTAACCTGTGGCTTAGAATTGATATTAAATAGCAAACTTTTAACCTATGGCTTATAATTGATAGTAAGTATCAAACCTTTCATCTCTTTCTTAAAATTGATACTATCAGACCTTTAACCTATGGCTTAAAATAGATACTAAATATAAGTTCCAAGGCAGAAAAGTGGGTAAGGGCTAGGCAATGGGGATGAAGTGACTTGCCCGATGTCACAGAGCTAGGAAGTGTCTGAAGTCACATTTGAACCCAGCACCTCCCATCTCTAGGATTGGCTCTCTACACTAGGTCACTTTGATGCTCTAATATATAACCTTCTGTAAATGATCTCACCTGATCTTCACACTCCAGGAAGCCAGGGAGGGGATGTATGGTGGAACCCTGCTTAGTGCTGAAACCTGAGACTAAAACATTAACTACTTTGCTGAAAGTGAGCCTTGGATCTGGGCCCCAAACCCCAGCCTTCCTTGAGACATCAAGGCCAAGGTTCTTTCCATTATGGCACAAATATTCCAGTACATAAGAGTAAATATTAAAATGGAAGCTATTATTATCTATGTGGGATCTACTCAGGCCAGATGGAAAGAAAAAAGTTGAAAAAGCTGTTAGAATCCCAAAGAGTGAGGCAGAAATATGAGCTGAATGCCCCTCACCAGGCCAGCAATGCAGCTAAGGGTGGAGGGAGGTTCAGGAATAAAAACTCCCCCGAGGGCCAGAACTCTTATGGGGTAACTCTGCAATGTCAAGCAAATCAGACCTTCTTTGGGTCCTGGTTTTCTCACCTGTAAAATGGGTGGGCTGGATAAGATTCTCTAAAACATCCTTCCTATGTATTTACAGAGGAAGTCATTTTCAATGGTGTTAAGATGCCAAGAGCCAGACACACTAAAAATGGCTACTATTTACAGAACACCCCAAGGCTTATAAAGTTCTTTATTCCCATCATCACCCTGGATCCTCACAATTACCCTGGAAGGTAGATGTGAGGATTATTATTATACTCACTTTACAAATGAGAAAATTGAGGTACAGATCTTGCCCAAGGTCACTTATCTAGTAAGTATCAAAGATGAGATTTGAACTCATGTCCTTCCAATGTCTTCTAGAACTCTTTCCTCTATACCAAGGATTTTAAATCATTTTATGTGCGTAGCCCATGGGCAGTCGATGGACCCCTTCTCACAACCATGTTGTAATTCAAATTATAAAGGAAATCAAAAGTTAGTGAAACAGAAGATGCAATGTGCTTTGCATGACTTCCCATGTATAGCTGATGGGGGAGAGGAGACAGAGGGAGAGAACTGAGAATTTATACTTTTTTTTTAATGAACATTAAAGACTAGCTGGGTGGCTCAGAGGATAAAGAGCCAGGCCGGAAGTCAGAAGGACCTGGTTTGAAATGGCCTTGGACACTTCCTAGCTGTCCTGACCTTCCTAGCTGACCCTGGGCAAGTTCCTTAACTCCATCTGTCTAGCCTTTGCTCTTCTGTCTTAGAAATTATTACTGACAGAAAGTAAGAGGTTTTTTTTTAATATTTGTTTTTTAATTAAAAAAATAAACATTAAAATAAAGAATAATTATTTTTTAAAACAATAAATATATAATTTTTTTCCCTAGGCAAATTCACAGACCCCCAAAATCTATCCCCAGATTCAATGGAGGGGTCATGGACCCCAGGTGAAG
>NW_025396064.1:0-8087 GCF_016433145.1 Gracilinanus agilis | reverse complement strand
TGCCTGTTTGACATTCTCTAGTGGCTGCTCTGTAGCCTTGTTTTTTTCTTCAAAAACACTCTACAGGTTCAATTCGTTTCTCTTGTTCTATTTGATGTTTCTATATTGTATTTCTTGGGTGTTGGTGGCCATTGCTTTGTTGACTTTTCCTTCCCTGAAGGCAGACTTTCTGTGTATTTTATCTATGGTGCAGTTTTGCCTTGAGTCTATTTTTCATGTCTCCCTGCCATCTTATTGATTGAAGCAATCATCTTCTCTTTTTAGCCCAATGGAGAAGCCTTTACCTAAGTAGAGAGGAAACTGAGCAGGAGAAAAGACCCGAGGAGGAAGATGTTAATCAAATATAGCCTGCTTCTACTCTATCTGATATTCTTCATTCTTTGTTACTTCTATTTGTCACCCAGAGATTTTGAATCCCCACCAAACCATCCAAGGCAAAGATAAGATTAGTGGCCAGAACCTATTCATTATGATCTGGCCCTTAAAAGTAGAGATTGTGTGTCTGGTTTCAAATTACTGGATGTGAGGGTCAGTTATATGGTTTGAATCCATTGTTACATCCATGGTGAGAGAGTCAACTTACAACAAGTCCAGAGAGACAGGGAGAGCTAGAGATGTAGAAACTGAAAAAGATACTAAGAAACAGGGACAGAGAGTAAAGCAGAGCCAAAAAGAGAGACCAATAGACTGAGAGATGGAGAGAGTGATAGATAAAGGAGGAGAAAGAGAAGGAAAAAGACAAGGGTTAAGAGAGAAACAAACAGAGAAAGTGATAGAGAAAGAGAGGGAGAAAGAGAAAGGAATGATGAGGAAAAGAAAGATAAAATGGGAAACAGCTGTCCAGGGGAGGACTTTTGGAGTCCATGCACACCAGGTAAATAAGATTGTTGATAGTTTTTTTTTTTAATTTTAAACCCTTAACTTTCTGTGTATTGACTTATAGGTGGAAGATTGGTAAGGGTAGGCAATGGGGGTCAAGTGACTTGCCCAGGGTCACACAGCTGGGAAGTGTCTGAGGCCGGATTTGAACCTAGGACCTCCTGTCTCTAGGCCTGGTTCTCAATCCACTGAGCTCCCCAGCTGCCCCTGATTGTTGATAGTTTTTTATCCCTACTCGGTGTAGTCACTGACAGGAATCTGGAGACCCTGGCTGATGTAGAAAAATAGATAAATAAAGGTAATGGAGACACCAGGGATATTATAATAGATCTAAATGATTGTTGGTACACACACACTAGGGTTTAGGAGGGACTGGACAGGATGGAAAGACCAGAGTTTACTGGATTCACACAGGAATAGCTGTTGGTCTTAACTGTCACTCAACTTTCCCTAGGCCAGGGTCTAGAAAGAAGCAGGCAAGGTAAAAGGGGCTTAACAGCTCTAAATATGTTTGACTAAAAAGTGGGATAGGGATGTCTACTCTAAAACCTTAAAACATAATGACAAAACCCACAGGGAAAGGAGAGGATTTTCCTATTCTAATCTAAAGATCTATGTAGGCAGGGCAGTAATGGAGTCTCTGGGTGACTGCCTCAGACCTGTACCTGCCAGGCTTGAGTAGCACAGCTAAGGGCTGATGTGGCTTTGGGGTTCTCAGTGTAATCCACCAATTATCTCTGGATGCCAAGAGCCAAGGTGGTCTCAGGTACCAAGTTGAGAGGGTATGCTTGAGACACTGTCCACCAGATCCCAAACTTCTCCTCTTCCCTTGGAACTGAATTGTAGATCTTGTCCTCTCTGCTAGATACCACCACGAAACAGGATCCCAGGGAAAATCAGGATGCAGGGTGTGCTTTAATCTGAGATCTCCCAGGGCTAACCACAGTTTGTACTAACCCCTAATGGAGTCCCTCTCAGATTACAAGTCACTTCTTCCTCCTCCTTCATTCCATTTTGGAATTTCCACCTCCAGCCCCTTCCTGCTAGATACACCTTAATTCTTAATTAATAACAAATCTAATCTTCCTCATGAAACTGCCCTTTGAAGGCAGGGAAGGCAAGGGAAGCAAATTGTTGCCTGCAGAAATCTGGGGACTGTAGGAACATAAACTGTCTACTTCTAGAGGCAGAACTTCTGCCAGCCCTGATCAGATCACCTGAGGTCAATCACAGACTGGGTCTGTCAAGAGCAATAGGGACCAGGCCCCCAGTCATTTTGGTTCAGTCCAAGTTCTAGGTGGGTTTTGAACCATCCCAGCCTAGCCAGGGCGGGAAGGGAATGGTTGGCACAGCAGAGGTGGCATCACCCTGAAGGGCCTAAGGGCTGCATGGAGCCAGAGGTCAAGGACAGTGGGGAGGTTTCCCATTTGGTGGTCTCTTCCTCCTGGGAGGCTCCTTGATGGGGTGTGGCCCAGAGCCTTTGCCTGATTAATGCTGGCCATGAAGACCCTGATGGTGGGGGCAGAGACAGCAGGGATGAGGAGGTGCTGGGGCCACTGGCTTCAGGTGAGGATCTTGTTCTTTTGAAGAGAAAAGTGCACAATGAAGATGAAATTTCCTGCTTCCTATATCTGAAGTGTAATCCTCACAGATGTAAAGAAATAGTTTTACTCAGGATTTTAAGTGAAGCGAGGAACATGGAAGTGTCTGCTAGAGAGGGATATTGTGGAACCAGTAGAGGAGAGAATGTTTGTACTCTCCAGAATAACAGTGAAAATGAGATTATTTTGTATAAGAAATACCTAAAATTAGAATGTCCCATAGACTCTTGTAAAATTAAGCTACTTTCTTTTAGTGATAACAAAAATATATTTGTGAGTAAAATTATAGTACAAGTAAGGATAGTTTCTGCAAATTCTTCAACAAGCTATCCTGCTCTAGGATCAGGGATAGATCTAGACAGGGTTGAAACCATGAGGGAATCCATGGGATCAAAATTATCACGAGGTGCTCTACAACTCATGAACATGGTTCTATTTCAACAGTGAAATTGTATTCCTTTTGGAGAACAACTTCAGTGTATCTTGGGAAAGAAAGACCCAGCTGTTTTGGGAGATGAATATATGCTTGGTGAATTGCGCAAGTCCACAACTTCAGGACTATTAGATAAGTCATCCACTCCATCTTTTTCTTGTAAGTTTGGATTGACATCTGGAGCAGTCACAGTAGATATAAAAGCTTATATGTCAAAGACACAGAACTTTCTGCTAGAGGAAATATAGGACATATTTCCTCTCTTTTTTTGGGAAGGTATGGATGTGTTTGTTTGTTCGTCCCCCCTCTGCTGTCTTCTCTGTGTTCTGCATTTTTTCTCAGGAAAAATCCAGCATCAGTGCCTTTTTCTTATTCTTTCTGGTATTTGAATGTTGGGGATTGCTTGCCATGACTATGTTGGATTTTCCTCCCCAGCCAGAAGTCTGATTGAGGAAGGCAGGCTTTCTGTGTATGGAACTATGGACCATTTTTTGTCTGAGGCTAATTTTCCTAGACTCTGCGTGGCTACCACTCTTAGTTTTATTTCTGAGCCCAAGGTCTCCACTCTCTAGCCTCCTGGAGTCTCAATTCTAGCTCCTCTCTGGGGTACATCCATGGTGTTCTTTGTCAGCTGCCAAGAACCAAATATTGCCCCAGGACCCTCTATTTTTGGAAAGCTGGTTCTGACTCTCCACCATAGGTGGGGTGGGGGAGGGTTAATCAACTTATGTTTTTGTAGAAGCTACTTCAAACCCTATGGCATGAAAGTGCCCAAATCCAACATGACTTCCATGCTGCTCCTTATTGTGGAGGCCCTTCTTTTCACCTGGATTTTTTTTTGTGTGTTTTTGAGCTATCCCATATCAGTCTATGGTGAAGAATATAAAGATTTCTGCTTCTTCTCTGTAGTCTTCTTAACCCGGAAGTACCCCTTGTAGCTCCTGGTCTTCTTTTTCCAATTACTAGAGTCTGTGTTTTAAACTGTTATTTTCTCCTTGCATTATTTCTCACTTTTCTTGCCAAATTTCTCCTGTCTTTTTAACTTGGTTCTCAAATTCCAGGAAGATTTCTTGGAGGGCTNAAATTTCTCCTATCTTTTTAACTTGGTTCTCAAATTCCAGGAAGATTTCTTGGAGGGCTTGTGACAAATTTCCATTTTTTTTGGAAAGCTTGGATGTGTTTGCCTGTTTGACATTCTCTAGTGGCTGCTCTGTAGCCTTGTTTTTTTCTTCAAAAACACTCTACAGGTTCAATTCGTTTCTCTTGTTCTATTTGATGTTTCTATATTGTATTTCTTGGGTGTTGGTGGCCATTGCTTTGTTGACTTTTCCTTCCCTGAAGGCAGACTTTCTGTGTATTTTATCTATGGTGCAGTTTTGCCTTGAGTCTATTTTTCATGTCTCCCTGCCATCTTATTGATTGAAGCAATCATCTTCTCTTTTTAGCCCAATGGAGAAGCCTTTACCTAAGTAGAGAGGAAACTGAGCAGGAGAAAAGACCCGAGGAGGAAGATGTTAATCAAATATAGCCTGCTTCTACTCTATCTGATATTCTTCATTCTTTGTTACTTCTATTTGTCACCCAGAGATTTTGAATCCCCACCAAACCATCCAAGGCAAAGATAAGATTAGTGGCCAGAACCTATTCATTATGATCTGGCCCTTAAAAGTAGAGATTGTGTGTCTGGTTTCAAATTACTGGATGTGAGGGTCAGTTATATGGTTTGAATCCATTGTTACATCCATGGTGAGAGAGTCAACTTACAACAAGTCCAGAGAGACAGGGAGAGCTAGAGATGTAGAAACTGAAAAAGATACTAAGAAACAGGGACAGAGAGTAAAGCAGAGCCAAAAAGAGAGACCAATAGACTGAGAGATGGAGAGAGTGATAGATAAAGGAGGAGAAAGAGAAGGAAAAAGACAAGGGTTAAGAGAGAAACAAACAGAGAAAGTGATAGAGAAAGAGAGGGAGAAAGAGAAAGGAATGATGAGGAAAAGAAAGATAAAATGGGAAACAGCTGTCCAGGGGAGGACTTTTGGAGTCCATGCACACCAGGTAAATAAGATTGTTGATAGTTTTTTTTTTTAATTTTAAACCCTTAACTTTCTGTGTATTGACTTATAGGTGGAAGATTGGTAAGGGTAGGCAATGGGGGTCAAGTGACTTGCCCAGGGTCACACAGCTGGGAAGTGTCTGAGGCCGGATTTGAACCTAGGACCTCCTGTCTCTAGGCCTGGTTCTCAATCCACTGAGCTCCCCAGCTGCCCCTGATTGTTGATAGTTTTTTATCCCTACTCGGTGTAGTCACTGACAGGAATCTGGAGACCCTGGCTGATGTAGAAAAATAGATAAATAAAGGTAATGGAGACACCAGGGATATTATAATAGATCTAAATGATTGTTGGTACACACACACTAGGGTTTAGGAGGGACTGGACAGGATGGAAAGACCAGAGTTTACTGGATTCACACAGGAATAGCTGTTGGTCTTAACTGTCACTCAACTTTCCCTAGGCCAGGGTCTAGAAAGAAGCAGGCAAGGTAAAAGGGGCTTAACAGCTCTAAATATGTTTGACTAAAAAGTGGGATAGGGATGTCTACTCTAAAACCTTAAAACATAATGACAAAACCCACAGGGAAAGGAGAGGATTTTCCTATTCTAATCTAAAGATCTATGTAGGCAGGGCAGTAATGGAGTCTCTGGGTGACTGCCTCAGACCTGTACCTGCCAGGCTTGAGTAGCACAGCTAAGGGCTGATGTGGCTTTGGGGTTCTCAGTGTAATCCACCAATTATCTCTGGATGCCAAGAGCCAAGGTGGTCTCAGGTACCAAGTTGAGAGGGTATGCTTGAGACACTGTCCACCAGATCCCAAACTTCTCCTCTTCCCTTGGAACTGAATTGTAGATCTTGTCCTCTCTGCTAGATACCACCACGAAACAGGATCCCAGGGAAAATCAGGATGCAGGGTGTGCTTTAATCTGAGATCTCCCAGGGCTAACCACAGTTTGTACTAACCCCTAATGGAGTCCCTCTCAGATTACAAGTCACTTCTTCCTCCTCCTTCATTCCATTTTGGAATTTCCACCTCCAGCCCCTTCCTGCTAGATACACCTTAATTCTTAATTAATAACAAATCTAATCTTCCTCATGAAACTGCCCTTTGAAGGCAGGGAAGGCAAGGGAAGCAAATTGTTGCCTGCAGAAATCTGGGGACTGTAGGAACATAAACTGTCTACTTCTAGAGGCAGAACTTCTGCCAGCCCTGATCAGATCACCTGAGGTCAATCACAGACTGGGTCTGTCAAGAGCAATAGGGACCAGGCCCCCAGTCATTTTGGTTCAGTCCAAGTTCTAGGTGGGTTTTGAACCATCCCAGCCTAGCCAGGGCGGGAAGGGAATGGTTGGCACAGCAGAGGTGGCATCACCCTGAAGGGCCTAAGGGCTGCATGGAGCCAGAGGTCAAGGACAGTGGGGAGGTTTCCCATTTGGTGGTCTCTTCCTCCTGGGAGGCTCCTTGATGGGGTGTGGCCCAGAGCCTTTGCCTGATTAATGCTGGCCATGAAGACCCTGATGGTGGGGGCAGAGACAGCAGGGATGAGGAGGTGCTGGGGCCACTGGCTTCAGGTGAGGATCTTGTTCTTTTGAAGAGAAAAGTGCACAATGAAGATGAAATTTCCTGCTTCCTATATCTGAAGTGTAATCCTCACAGATGTAAAGAAATAGTTTTACTCAGGATTTTAAGTGAAGCGAGGAACATGGAAGTGTCTGCTAGAGAGGGATATTGTGGAACCAGTAGAGGAGAGAATGTTTGTACTCTCCAGAATAACAGTGAAAATGAGATTATTTTGTATAAGAAATACCTAAAATTAGAATGTCCCATAGACTCTTGTAAAATTAAGCTACTTTCTTTTAGTGATAACAAAAATATATTTGTGAGTAAAATTATAGTACAAGTAAGGATAGTTTCTGCAAATTCTTCAACAAGCTATCCTGCTCTAGGATCAGGGATAGATCTAGACAGGGTTGAAACCATGAGGGAATCCATGGGATCAAAATTATCACGAGGTGCTCTACAACTCATGAACATGGTTCTATTTCAACAGTGAAATTGTATTCCTTTTGGAGAACAACTTCAGTGTATCTTGGGAAAGAAAGACCCAGCTGTTTTGGGAGATGAATATATGCTTGGTGAATTGCGCAAGTCCACAACTTCAGGACTATTAGATAAGTCATCCACTCCATCTTTTTCTTGTAAGTTTGGATTGACATCTGGAGCAGTCACAGTAGATATAAAAGCTTATATGTCAAAGACACAGAACTTTCTGCTAGAGGAAATATAGGACATATTTCCTCTCTTTTTTTGGGAAGGTATGGATGTGTTTGTTTGTTCGTCCCCCCTCTGCTGTCTTCTCTGTGTTCTGCATTTTTTCTCAGGAAAAATCCAGCATCAGTGCCTTTTTCTTATTCTTTCTGGTATTTGAATGTTGGGGATTGCTTGCCATGACTATGTTGGATTTTCCTCCCCAGCCAGAAGTCTGATTGAGGAAGGCAGGCTTTCTGTGTATGGAACTATGGACCATTTTTTGTCTGAGGCTAATTTTCCTAGACTCTGCGTGGCTACCACTCTTAGTTTTATTTCTGAGCCCAAGGTCTCCACTCTCTAGCCTCCTGGAGTCTCAATTCTAGCTCCTCTCTGGGGTACATCCATGGTGTTCTTTGTCAGCTGCCAAGAACCAAATATTGCCCCAGGACCCTCTATTTTTGGAAAGCTGGTTCTGACTCTCCACCATAGGTGGGGTGGGGGAGGGTTAATCAACTTATGTTTTTGTAGAAGCTACTTCAAACCCTATGGCATGAAAGTGCCCAAATCCAACATGACTTCCATGCTGCTCCTTATTGTGGAGGCCCTTCTTTTCACCTGGATTTTTTTTTGTGTGTTTTTGAGCTATCCCATATCAGTCTATGGTGAAGAATATAAAGATTTCTGCTTCTTCTCTGTAGTCTTCTTAACCCGGAAGTACCCCTTGTAGCTCCTGGTCTTCTTTTTCCAATTACTAGAGTCTGTGTTTTAAACTGTTATTTTCTCCTTGCATTATTTCTCACTTTTCTTGCCAAATTTCTCCTGTCTTTTTAACTTGGTTCTCAAATTCCAGGAAGATTTCTTGGAGGGCT
>NW_025396063.1:0-1056 GCF_016433145.1 Gracilinanus agilis | reverse complement strand
AAGTGAAGAGATGTTGGTGGACTTTGGGTACCAAACTCACCCTAACCCTTAGATCATTCTCTTCTTTCCCTGTAGAGGGAAGGATTTATGGCTTTAAGGAAAGGAAGGTGATTTAACTGAGCAGAGAATTCTCAGACCTTAATACAAATGGAGCTGGTTTACAAGACTTGTGTTCAGTGCTTCCAAAAGCAGAGAAAAATGAGGAAAACGTTTTTGTATTTGGCAGTTTTGCAGTGATTCTGAGGTGTAGGAGAAAATTGTCCTGAATGTGCAGAGGAGAGATCCAGGGGATTAGAATTTGGAAAGCAGCTCTGAAGATGGTGTGAGACTTGTTTGGGAAGGAGAGAGGGGCAAGATTGAGAAAGTAGCAGTGAAGGAAGGACAGTGAAGCAGTGTATGAGGTGTGGGGAGAGGGGCAATTCTCTGGTTGGCAGGAATCAGTCTGACTAATCTGAGTCAGAAAAGAGAGAGAGAATTTTGCCTTCCTACCATCTCTTGATTATGCCTCCTTCTGTCCCCTGGCGCTGCCATTACCTTGGTGCCAACCCTTATGACCTGGCCCTTGGACCATTGCAGTAGCTGCTGGTGGGTCTGTCTGCCTCCAGCCTGCCCACTCCAATCCATCCTCCTCTCAGCCACTAAAGAGATTTTCCTCAAGTGCTGTTGCAGGCTTTGTCAGCCTGCCCCTCCTCCACTCAGTGGAATTCAGTAGCTCTCTATTGCCACCAGGAGGAAAGAGAAAATATTCTCTTTGTAGCTCAAAGCCCTTCCCCCATTGCCAGGCTCCTCCTAGCAGTGCAGCTCCCTGACTCACTCTGGAATGCAGGCAAGTTGTCATCCTGCTGTACCTTGAACATGGCACTATCTCTCAACAACGAGTATTTCCCTGGCTTTTCCCCAGGACTCTAATGCTTGATCTACTGCTCAGGTTGTATAATTAATGGGCAGACTACTATACTGGGAGTCAAGACTCTTTGAGTCCCGATTCTGACTGACACACTGTCACCAGCCATGTTACCCTGGCCAAGTCAGGTAGCTTTAGTCAGCCTCAGCTTA
>NW_025396062.1:0-3923 GCF_016433145.1 Gracilinanus agilis | reverse complement strand
TAACTTCATTAGCTAGGGGTTCTTAATTTTATTTTTTTGAATTGAAAATTTTTATTTAATTAATTGATTTAGAATATTTTTCCATGGTTACATAATTAATGTTCTTTCCCTTCTTCCCCCCATCCCATAGCCAACAAGTAATTCCACTAGGTTTTACATGTGTCATTGATCAAGACCTATTTCCATATTATTAATATTTGCACTAGGGTGATCCTTTAGAGTCTACATCCCCAATCACGTCCCCATCAACCCATGTGATCAAGCAGTTGTTTTTCTTCTGTGTTTCTGCTCCCACAGTTCTTTCTCTGGATATGGATAGCTTTCTTTCTCATAAGTCCCTCAGAATTGTCCTCGATCACTGCATTGTTGTTAGTAGAGAAGTCCGTTACATTTAATTGTACCACAGTGTATCAATCTTTGTGTATAAGGTTCTCCTGGTTCTGCTCCTTTCACTCTCCATCAGTTCAGGAAGGTCATTCCAGATCCTTTCAGCACAATAGTATTCCATCCCCAATAGATACCACAATATGTTCAACCATTCCCCAATTGAAGGACATTCTCTTATTTTCCAATTTTTTTGCCACCACAAAGAGCATGGCTATAAATATTTTTGTACAAGTCTTTTTCCTTCTGATCTCTTTGGGGTCCAGCAGTGGTATGGCTGGATAAAAAGGCAGATAGTCTTTTAAAGTCCTTTGGGCATAGTTCCAAATTGCCAGCCACAATGGTTGGATCAATTCACAACTCCACCATCAATGCATTAATGTCCAATTTTGCCACATCCCCTCCAACATTTATTACTTTCCTTTGCTGTCATGTTAGCCACTCTGCTAGGTGTGAGATGGTACCACAGAGTTGTTTTAATTTGCATTTCTCTAATTATAAGGGATTTTGAACACTTTTTCTTGTGCTTATTGATAGTTTTGATTTCTTTCTCTGAAAATTGCCTATTCATGTCCCTTGCCCATTTATCTATTGGGAATGGCTTGATTTTTTGTACAATTGATTTAGCTTCTTATAAATCTGAGTAATTAGACCTTTGTCAGAGGTTTTTGTTATAAATATGTTTTCCAAATTTGTTACTTCCCTTCTAATTTTGATTGTAATTGGTTTTGTTTGTACAAACCCTTTTTAATTTAATGTAATCAAAATTATTTATTTTACATTTTGTGATTTTTTCTAACTCTTGCTTGGTCTTAAAATCTTTCCTTTCCCATAGATCTGACAGATAAACTATTCTATGTTAACCTAATTTACTTATAGTTTCCTTCTTTATATTCAAGTCATTTACCCATTTTGAATTTGTCTTGGTGTAGGGTGCGAGATGTTGATCTAAACCTAATCTCTCCCATACTGTTTTCCCATTTTCCCAGCAGTTTTTGTCAAATAGTGGATTTTTGTCCCAAAAGCTGGGCTCTTTCAGTTTATCATACACTGTCTTGCTGAGGTTATTTTCCCCAAGTCTATTCCACTGATCTTCCCTTCTGTCTCTTAACAAGTACCAAATTGTTTTGATGACCACTGCTTTATAGTACAGTTTTAGATCTGGTACTGCCTGGCCCCCTTCGTTCACATATTTTTCATTATTTCCCTTGATATTCTTGATCTTTTGTTCTTCCAAATGAACTTTGTTATAGTTTTTTCTAATTCAGTAAAAAAATTTCTTGGTAATTTGGTAGGTAAGGCACTGAATAAGTAAATTAATTTGAGTAGGATTGCCATTTTTATTATGTTAGCTCATCCTACCCATGAGCAATTAATGTTTTTCCAATTCTTTAGTCTAGTTTTAATTATGTGGAAAGTGTTTTGTAGTTGTGTTCATATAATTCCTGTATTTGTCTTGGCAGATAGATTCCTAAATATTTTGTATTGTCTAGAGCAATGATGGGCAAACTACAGCCCACAGGCCAGATTGGGGGNTCAAATTCATTTGTCAGTTTTCTTCTTTAGTAGAATAAAATCAATATTCTTCAATTGTTCTAATAATCTAGAGCAGGGATGGGCAAACTACTGCTGGCAGGAGATGCAGCTCCCTGAAACGTTCTATCCAAACTCGGGACATTATTCCTAATCTAACGAATATAATGAGTAGGATACAACACAATGAAACTTCGAAAGAGTTGCCTTAGAAACAGACTGACAGATGATCATTTCCTTTCCTTTGTGTCTGGAACCAGCCGGATACAACAGTGGGGTCTGTGAAACAGCCACCTGAGAGACCATAGGGGGAGGGAGGGGAGTCCAAGCACGCAAGAAGACAAGGGAGTCTAAAGGAGCATGGCCCGTTTATTGCTGGTATGGGGCAAGAATATATATGTTCAGGGTGAGGGGGCTGGCGGTCGGGATGAAGAGAGAAAGGACAAGTAGTTACGAGGCAGGAACATGGAAAAAGAATACGCAGTTATGTGGAAAGTCTGGAGGAGGTTTTGCAACTATGCCCCCACCCAAGTGGGGCTCATGATCCATATTGTTCTTGATTCTCTAGTACAATTCATTAGCTAGCTTTTAATAATATCTTATTACAATTTTATTAAAATTACTTGAAGCAAGGGGAAATATTTAAACTATACTTGCTAAGAAAATGTTAGCCTTCTAAACTGGTTTATCAGGGTTTATAAACCTGGCAGTAAAAACAATCAATATTTATGTAAAGAAATAAATAAAAAGGAAATACCATATAATACTAAATAAAAATTCTGATTTAATATCCTAAAATCAAAGCAGTATTTTTAAAAATGCTTGCTCAGGCACATAAATTTGATAAATTTAAATGCTAAAAGTACTTTCATGAAAATTTCTGTTTCAGATCAATTTTAAAATTAAATTCACAAATTAGAATTTCAATTCAAACTTCTCACTTCCCCTTGTGGAGAATGAGTTGCTAATTCAACGTTCTCATTTCCCTCTTCTGGAGAAAGAGATGCTGAGGATCTAAAAACAAAATCCTTTAATTCACTTTAACTCTTTCTTTAACAATTATAGCCATGCTCAAATGGATTGGACATTTCACTCACACTAACTATTTTTTTAGATTTTATTTCAGATCTCTTTGAATTTATTCTAAGTAAATATCACATCCAAGTGACTGAGTGTGTCCATTTAAGATACCAAGATCATAGATCATTCTTTTCTACTGATAAATAAATTAACCAAAATTAACCTCACTAAATCTCTGCTAAACAGATTTATATTTCACAAACTACTGCAACATTTTCCATTTATTTTTTCTCATATTTTCAAAGACTTCAACCAGTACCAGATAGATGATAAACTCATTATTAAACTGGATTGTTTAAATGACTAAAATTCTACATATCTCCACCTTCAGTTCCTATGTTTCAGCATCAGCCTATCTGAAACTGTATTAATCTTCACTATTATAGAAAACTTGGCATACCAGGAGAAAAGACAGACAAAAATAAGAGAGAAGTGCTTCCCTAATTTGAAGTGTTAATCAATGCTAGGTGGCAATTTGCTATGATGCACCTGTCAAATGTAAAAGTGAAGTTCCATTCTAGGGAATCCTACTGAGTACTCTCTCAGCTTTCCCCAGAGACAGAACTACACTTATAACTTCCAGAAGATACCCCACCCAGGCTACTGACATCATAAACCAATTTTTCCATAGCATTTCTTTCCATTATATTCCCATAAATTTTAACCTCAAATGGCAATTTTATCCAATCTTGTTTAGAGTCTCATGTTATTACATGCTATTACAAGCATATCTAATAAAAATAAAAAGGTGTTTCTTGAAGACAGGCTATTAGGGACAAGCATCAATTGGGAATTTCATAAATTACCAAAGTAGTTACAATAACGATCTTTAATCAAAGTAGAAAGAATAATCTGGGGAAAAGGACAGAACCTCAGTCCTTGGACTTTTACTGAACTATAGAATGCAGGGGGCTTATAGAGAATTA
>NW_025396061.1:0-8447 GCF_016433145.1 Gracilinanus agilis | reverse complement strand
GGAACAGAAAATATTTGGGGCTGTAGTTTTGATTTTTGGGCTTATCATTCCCCACTTTTTTTCTTATGATCCTGAGGAACCATCCTCAGGAGGTCCTTTTAAACAGCAGCGTCAGTATGTGTTGTCTCAAGGGTGGGGACTGTTTGGTAGTACTGACGCAGGACCATAAGCTGAACCGTGTTAATACGTTCCTTTACAAAAGCTACTAGTCGGTTAAGAATGAGGGGCCGGAAAGTTAAAAGGAGAGTCAGAAGGATTAGGGGCCCTAGGAGAGTAGATATCAGAGTGGTCAGCCAGGGGGAGCGCTGGAACAGTTGCTCATACCATGATGCCTGAGCTTCCCGCTCCGTTTTCCTTTTAGCAATGTCCTCTCGGAGTTTGGTCATAGATTCCTTGACAATGCCGGTATGGTCAGCATAAAAGCAACATTCCTCCCCCAAGGCGGCACAGAGACCCCCTTGTTGGAGGAAGAGGAGATCGAGCCCACGGCCCTGCTGGAGCACAACCTCCGAGAGGGAGGATAGAGATTTCTCCAAGTGGGTGATAGAGTTCTCAACTCGGGCCAGATCCTCATCTACCGCGGCTCGTAAGGCAGCAAGGCTCTGGTGATGCTGAGTGAGAGAGGCTATGCCGGTCCCAACCCCAGCTAAGCCTAAGAGCGTGGCTAACGTAATGGCAGTGATGGGCTCCCTGCGGATTCTAGGGGATGGGCGGTTTTGGGGGTCCCAGTACCTGACCATGTCTTCCCCTGTGTGGTATAAGACTCGTGGGACAACCGTTACCAGAAGGCACATTTCACCGGTTGCTCTCAGGGTTGTAGAGGACACACAGGGCGTAAGGCCGGAGGAAGTGCATAGCCAGCGGGCACCCAATGGGGGAATGAGGAATTTAAAGGATGTAGGGAGAGATATCTGGGTGCAGAGGTGGGAGTGGGCATCTAACACCCGGCCTACACACCGTCCGGTACCCAACACAGAGTCCATAGTGAGCCCCTTTTTCCGTTCATCCCAGCGACACTCGGGAGGGCTATCCTGAGAGGACCTATTAAAGGAAGCATTGAGTGCAATGGCATCATAATAAGGGGGTCGGATCCCCAAACAAAGCCAACAATCTGAGGTCATATTAGGGAATGTCTGATTAAGGGAGTTATAGGAAGCGTTAAGTAGAGGTATGAGGGGGCTCTCTAAGTTTGGGACTAGACCAGGGGTAGTGGGCTGTGGGAGGGAAGGATGAGGGGCATTGGTATGCCTCTCTAGGACCCTTGCGTCTGAAGTCAGCTTCGGAGCAGGGGGCTGCGTAGGGGGTAATGGCCGAGGTAGGTTGGGTTTAAGAACCAAGTTAGGACCTACAGATTCGGCCTTGGTCTGGACCGGTTCTTTCTTAATTAAAAACAGTCCCCCAGGGTCATCCCCACTCTGAACCATGCGGAAACCCCAGGTACGTCCAAAGATCCAGGCGTTGTCAGAGGGGGTCAAGACAGTTAACTTAAGGTGTTGGCAGTCACCTCCAACCTCATCAGCTCCGCCGATGTGCGTGATTATCCGGCGAGGCTCGCAGCCGGATGGGCTCCAGGTGAGCCTAAGGTGTGGGTCCAAGGTAGGGGGTGTCCATCCTGTGGCCTGGGTTTCGCAGCCCCAATGGGAGCAGTAAAAGTGTCCCGGAGAGTTACAATATGATTTTCCCGGATTTGAAGAGGGACAGAGATAATAGTCCTTCAGTTGAAAACTCCTCTTCCCGTGAGGATTAAGGGTGAGCTCACAAGTATTGGGGAGCATCATAAGTTGGCAAGGGTAAAAGAAGAATGTGGGGGATCCAGTAACTACTTGGGTGGATACAACCATGGCTCGGTCCCAGCTGTAAAGGGTCCATTTCCAAGGTTGATGTGGGTTGGAGGGTTGTTGGGAACGTTCATGGGGTAGGTGACCGTCCACAACCGATAAAAGGAAAAAAAGATAAAGGTATGGGGCCAGAAAGAGGGAAAGAAAATGGAAATAGGAACCCGACCCTAAGAGGGGTATCGGATTTTTAGTTAGGCGCATGAGTTTCCCCTTTTCTTTTGAGGAGACGAATCTTGAGGGGGTTCGTAGGGTGTCTGCGGGCTTGCCACTGGGGTTCAGAGTGCTCAGGTGGGTCTGCTCGGCGAACATGTGTGTGGTGGATCCAAGGTCCAACGCCGTCAACCTTTAAAGCAGAGGGGGTGACAAAAAGAGTGACATACAGACCTTTCCAGCGGGGCTGGAGGGTGGCACGCTGGTGCCTTTTAACCCACACCCAATCTCCAGGTGCAAAGTCGTGTGGGGGAAGAGGAGGGGGTTGGAAGAATTCTCTGAGCCGGGGCCACAGATCACGGTGGGCTTCTGCAAGCCCCAAGAGCATGGCTCGGAATTCCTCTGGCCCTTGGGGCTTTGTGGGCATCCGGGGTACCTGGGGAAGGATGGGGGGAAGAGAGCCATACAAGATCTCAAAAGGGGTAAGGTGGTGTGGGCCAGGAGTATTCCTGGCCCGGAAGAGAGCTAAAGGAAGGAGGGTCACCCAGTCTATGCCAGTCTCGAGGGCCAATTTGGATAGTGTCTCCTTAATTGTTCTATTCATCCTCTCTACCTGGCCGGAACTCTGGGGGCTATACTCACAATGTAATTTCCAATCCACCCCCAGGGCGGCTGCAAGTTCCTGAAGGACCTTGCTCACAAAAGCAGGTCCATTGTCAGAACCAATGGTTACCGGGAACCCGAAGCGAGGGATGATCTCTTCCATCAGTTTCTTAGCTACCACCTGGGCTGTTTCAGCTTTGGTTGGGAATGCCTCTGGCCAACCTGAAAAGGTGTCCACAAATACCAGCAAATAACGGTACCCATACCTTCCAGGCTTTACCTCAGTGAAATCCACCTCCCAGGATTGGCAGGGCCGTTCTCCGCGCACTCGATGTCCTTGATGTTTATTGGGTTTCCCTGACCGCATTAGTTGGCAAGCTCGGCAAGCGGCTACGAGTTGTGTTAAGTAGGTTGCCCGGCCTGGGAACCTCAGTTGTCCCTTGTCCAGAAGCTGGGCAAGTTTCTTCTCCCCCAGATGAGAAAGATGGTGCAGGTGAGCGCAGAGCAGCTGTCCCAGAGCTTCAGGGAGAATTCTGTTGCCTTCCGGGTCTCTGTACCACAGACCGTCTTTAACCCCATGGTGCCGTGCCACCCAATCTAAGTCTTGTTTCGAGTATTGAGGATCCCCAGATGGAGGGGGTGGTATGGTCATGGGCAGGGTGAGGAGGGGCGAATGGAAGGCAGCTTCTCGTGCCGCCTGGTCAGCAGCTCGGTTTCCCCGTGCCTCCAGAGAGTCTCCTTTTTGGTGGCCAGGGATATGGACCACAGCTACTGCCTTAGGTCGCCAAACTGCAGAGAGGAGTGCTTGGATTTCTTCCAGATATTTGACCCCCTTACCTCCTGCGGTGAGAAACCCTCTCTCCCTGTAGATGGGTGCATGGACATGCAAGGTGGCGAAGGCATACCGACTGTCTGTGTATACTGTCAGTCGCTTCCCTTCAGCTTTTTCAAGGGCCGTTTGTAGGGCAACCAACTCTGCTTTCTGAGCCGAGGTTCCCTCGGGTAGCGCTGCTGCCCAGATGAGGTTCCCCAATGCATCCACCACTGCTGCTCCTGCCCGTCGTTTCCCGTCCTGGATGAGGCTGCTCCCATCCGTAAACCAGACCAGGTCCGCATTGGGAAGTGGTGTATCCTTGAGGTCTGGTCTGGCCGTCACTGTCTCAGCCAGGATCTCCTGGCAATCATGTAAGGGTTGGTCTGGTGGGGGGTCAGGTAGTAGGGTTGCAGGGTTCAGGGCGGACGTCACATGGAAGGAGATCCGGGGGGCATTCAACAACAAGCCTTGATAGTGAGTAAGGCGGGCATTAGACATCCATCGACTAGGTGGTTGTTTAAGGATGCCCTCAACGGCATGAGGAGTGGTTATTCGAAGGGCCTGCCCGTACGTGAGCTTGTCGGCATCTCGGACTAATAAGGCCACAGCAGCTATGATGCGTAGGCAGGGGGGCCACCCCAATGCCACAGGATCTAGTCTTTTGGACAGGTAGGCTACTGGCCTGTCCCAAGGCCCTAGTCGTTGTGTCAGCACCCCATTAGCTACTCCCTTCTTTTCGTCTACAAATAACTGAAAGGGCTTTTCAGGGTTTGGCAGGGCTAGGGCAGGGGCAGTTAGCATGGCCTGTTTGAGTCTCTGAAAGGCATCGTTCATGGCAGGTGACCAAGTCCAGTCTGCCTTCTCCCTAGAGCCTTCGTATAGGGGCCGGGCAATCTCTGCAAACCCAGGGATCCAGAGGCGGCAATACCCCACTGACCCTAGGAATTCCCGCACCTGCCGGGGTCCCTTTGGTGGAGGAAGGCACAAGACAGTATCTTTCATGGCCTGGGTCAGCCACCGTTGCCCCCCTTGAAGCTTATATCCCAGGTAGGTGACCTCCCGCTGGGCTATACGGGCCTTCTTAGCGCTCAGCCTATAACCAAGGCGACCTAGAGTCTCTAGCAGGCCCTGGGTAGCGGTTTCACAAGCCGCTTGGGTAGGAGCAGCAAGTAGGAGGTCATCTACGTATTGGAGGAGGGTAATGAGGGGGTAACTCTGGCGGAATTCCCGCAGATCTGAGGCGAGGGCCTCATTAAAGATTGTCGGGGAATTTTTGTACCCTTGGGGCAACCGAGTCCACGTTAGTTGGCCTGTTGTGTGCGCCTGCTCATCATGCCACTCAAAGGCAAACAAGGGCTGGCTAACGGGGGCTAGTGGCAAGGTGAAGAAGGCATCCTTCAAGTCGAGGGTGGTGTACCAGCTGAGGTCAGGTGGCAGTGAGCTCAGCAAGGTATATGGGTTAGGTACAGTGGGGTGGATGTCCTCCACTCGCAGATTCACCTCCCTTAAGTCTTGGACTGGGCGAAAGTCCTGTCCTCCTGGCTTGCGGACAGGTAGGAGAGGGGTGTTCCATGGGGATCGGCAGGGGACCAGAATACCTGCTTCCCGAAGACGAGTGATATGTGGGGCAATCCCTCTTCGGGCCTCCAAGGACATGGGATACTGCTTGACCCTCACTGGAGTCGCCCCTGGTTTAAGTGCCACAATGATGGGGGGTTGCTGGACGGCCAGGCCCACGCCCGAAATCTCAGCCCATACCTCAGGTACCTTGTCCATCCAGGGGCGGACGTGGTCTGGAACTTCCAGCGGGGCAGGATCTGCATGGAGGCGATGCTCATCATGGAGGGATAGAGTCAAAACGTGTAGAGGTGAACCCTCATCATCTGTGACTGAGATCCCAGAGTTTGAGAAATGGATGTGGGCCCCTGCCTTGTGCAGGAGATCCCGTCCTAGGAGAGGGGCTGGGCAATCAGGGATGACAAGAAAGGAATGAGTAACTCGATGGCGACCGAGGTCCACCTGGCGGCCAGTGGTCCAATTATATCTTTTGGTACCGGTGGCACCCTGCACCCAACTGGCTTTAGAGGAGACTGCTCCGACAGGTTTTGTTAGAACTGAAAACTGAGCACCTGTATCAACCATAAAGTTCATTGGTTTCCCCTCCACCTTCAGGGTTACCCAGGACTCTGGGAGGGGTTGAGAGTCCCGTCCTCTTCAATCTTCCTCCCCCTCATTGGCCCAGAGAACTTTAGGGCGTTGGTCATGGCGCGGGTGGCGGGAGGGGTTAGGATTGGGAGGTGCCCGGGAGTCTGAACCAGCAAGGCCAGGGCGAGGGGTTCTGCTCCTGGGCCGATTTGGACATTCTCGTTTCCAGTGGCCTTCCTGGTCACATTGGAAGCAACGTGAGCGGCCCCCTCGATTACTGGGGAGCTCCTTGTGCAGTTGCTGGGACAGCCCAGCCACCAGGATCTTAGCTAGGTCTTTCTGATTCTTTCTGTCCTGTCTGGCTTTGTACTCCCGATCCTCTTGGTGCTGCCTGGTCTTGTATTCCCGCTCCTCCTGGTGTAGGCGCTCTGCCCTTTCCTCAGGAGTTTCTCGGGTGTTAAACACTCGCTCAGCTACCTTAAGGAGGTCACCTATAGACTGCTCTCCCAGGTTTTCTATCTTTTGGAGCTTTCGGCGGATATCAGGGGCCGATTGGTTGACAAATGAGAGTAGGACCGCCGCCCGACTGGTTTCTGCCAGGGGGTCCATAGGAGTGTACAGGCGAAAGGCCTCCTGGAGCCTCTCCAAGAAGGCAACAGGGCTCTCATCAGGCCCTTGTCTAACTAAATATACCTTAGCCAAATTAGTCGGCTTGCGAGCCGCAGCACGGAGACCGGCCATGAGAACCTGGCGATAGACACGTAGGTGATCCCTACCTTCTTGTTGCTCAAAGTCCCAGGGGGGACGAGTGGAGGGAAAAGCCGCCTCTATAAGGTGAGGCTGGGTTGTGGGGAGCCCGTCTATCCCAGGAACATGTCGGCGAGCCTCGTGGAGGATTCGTTCACGTTCCTCTGTGGTGAAGAGTACCTGTAATAACTGTTGACAATCATCCCAAGTGGGATGGTGTGTGAACAAAATAGATTCCAATAGGGCAATGAGTTTCTGGGGTTCCTCAGAGAAGGGAGGGTTTTGGGATTTCCAATTGTAGAGATCACTAGACGAAAATGGCCAGTATTGATAACTACGGGGTCCCCCTTGAACCACAGGCCCCACCATCCGGACTGGGAACACCGGAACTGGGTCTCCCGGGGTCTGTTCAGGTGGTTCTGGGGTCCCTTGCTTGCCTCGGCTCCTAGTGCTGAGGGCTGGGGGAGGCACCCCTCCTGCTGCCCCTCCTAGCTGAGATACCTCTGGTTGAGGCACCCCTCCTGCCACCCCTTCCAACGGAGGATACAATGGGGCATAAGGGGGAGGGGACAGAATCTCAGGGGGTTCGGGAGAGGATTCTTGGAAAACAGGAGGGATAGAGGACTTGGGCTTGGGGGATGAGTCCTCAGTTTCCCTACCTCCTGTACTGAGTGCAAGGGTCCCGATGGTCCCACCTGCTTGTTGTATACCTGTTTTTGGGGAATCTCGTTCTGTTTGAACGAAATCCCGGAGCCAAGGCGGGGGGTCAAGGACCAGGTCTTGCCAGGTTAAGATATAGGGGACCTGATCTAGGTGTCCCTGGGGCCCCAGATCGAGGATCTTAGCTCGGATTTTTGAAATTACCCCTAAGTTGAGTGTGCCGTCCCGCGGCCACCCGAGCCCAAATGAGGGTCACTCAGAAGTACATAATGTGATCAGTTTCCCTTTCTTTACCGAGACGGACAGATTATGGGCCCGGGTTTTAAAGTCCGGGAAATGGGAAACCATAAGAGAAAGGGGGGTGGACTTACTTTGGCCCATCGTGGCTACCAAGAGAAAAGGTGAGAGGAGGCCACAAAGGACAGGGGTTAACAGAAAGGCAACAAAACAGATACGGAACGGGGAAGACAACCAAGACAAACGTGCGCACGCTCACACTCACTTGCCTGGGGGAGCCCAGACCAGTCCCGAACAATTGATGGGGATCGTGTCAATTGATGTGGGGACTGGATCTTGGTCCTCTCTCTCCTCCCAATCTCCAGTGCGTCCACTGGTACCTTCCTCAGAGGACTCAAACCTCTGACTTGGGGCCTCAAAACCCCAAGAAAATCCGGAGGCCTTGAACCGTCCGGCTGGACCCCAAAGACAGGATTCAAGCCTTTTGCTTTGGGGCCCTGTGAGGCCTCAAACCTCACAAGTTCCAAAAAAATAATTCCAAGGGGATAAGGAGGTCCAATGGTCTATGTGGCCTGTCAGTCACACACAGCACTTGCTCCCAGGGGTTCCGACCTTTGCCCTCGCGGGTCAAAGGAGATGCGTACTGCCCCAGTCCTCTCTCAGAAACAGGTGGAAGGGGTGCCCTTGGTTGGTAAGCTTGGCATAGGTTCCTCCGTATAAACCCCGGAGCGGTGGGGCAAGCCGAACCACTTAGCTATTATGCTTACCAAGACACCACCTTCCCCATCAGTTCAATCACACAGTCACACACTAGGGCCCGTGCCTTGACCCACACACACCACACTCACACACTCCAGTGCTCACCACATACACAGGCCACTCAGCTCCAGATCTCCTCACCCCTTGGCTCTTCTGGCAGTGGATCCTGTCCTGACCACGAGGGACGAGCCCCCATATGTTGTACCCAAGTTTTGATACCCAGATTCGATCGTGGCAGGAAGAATCACACCGACACTGCAATATGCAAGAAGAGGTCCATATATTTTGCTAGCAGAGAAGCTAGGGTCAGTGGCAGAGAGGAAGGCTGGCCAGTCTGACCCCGAGGCACCTCCAGCCAAGGGTTTATATAGAAAGGTTTGGGGAAGGGGGCTGGTGCGTACAAAATTATCAAGGTAGTGTCAGGGACAGATGGTCAGGAAGCATATAGGGAGGGGGTTTCAGGGTCAGGGGTCAGCAAACATTTGGGGGGTTTC